>NW_027154532.1:0-18696 GCF_002600585.1 Cystoisospora suis
GATAGATAGAGTAAGGATAGATAGATAGAGGAAAGACAGAGAGATCGATGAGAGGTTCGCGTACACTAGAAAGCCAGGGCTGTAGATCTACTTATGAAGATATACACATACATACGACTAGACAGTCATACCAACACAGAGAGACATATTCCAGACATATAGATAGATAGATAGATAGACAGATAAGTAGCAGATATGCACCGCTGTATATACATCTGTATCAACGAGGGAGATGCCATATATCATCTCTCTAGCTCTTCTCCACCGCAGGTAGGCAGGCACATATGAATGAGGTGACGGACCCTATAATTGTCGCAGTCTTAGGAGAAGAAGAAGAAGAAGCCTCTTCTAATTGTTCCGAGAGAGAAGGTAGGCGAGACTTGACTCTCGGTATTGCATGCGGATGGGCATTGTAAAATCCTACGAAGTCTTTAGCGGAGATACACCCTTGGAGCTCATCTGCTCCTTCAATCCGTAGAGGTCTATCACCTGAAAGAACCCCCCATACATAGAGGAAGAAAGAAGAACGAGGAGAAAAGAGATAGAGGAGGAGAGAAGAAATGACATAGAAGTGTGTAGATTGTATGTCTCAACAGCTCTGTAGACGGAGACGGGGATGGAAGAAAGAAAGAAAGAGTTCTCATTCGTTTGAAAAGACAGAAAGAAATCCGCGCGACAAGGTGATTCGTCTACTCTTTCTACAATGTCTCGTGTACTGGAGACCTGTGTATCTATACATATATATGTATACATAATACATATACATGTATAGATACACATAGACCTCTATATGAATGTATACATACTGCTGGGTTACCGGAGTGTGTTGTATGTGGGAGGGGCCGCAGGTAAAAGATCTACTCTAGGCATACATATAGATACATCGTAAGTCGTCAGACTAGCACCTATATCTATCCATATATATATATATATACATATATCTGAAGCCTTTTACATATATATATATATATATACCCAGCAGGTAAGGAGAGTATCTCTCCCCTCAGTGAAACTATTGAAGGGAGAGAAGTGTTTAAGGGAGAGAGAGAAACTGACGTGTTAGACGAGAGATACCAGGATGTCTTGAATGCTCGTCGTCTTATATTCTTTACGTGAACTGTAGTTGTCTTAGGGAGATTTCGTCTTAAGTCTAAGCATGTGCGTTTACACAGAGGTGCATGCAAGATCTCCCTATCCGTTCTTCTTCTTCTTTCTCTTCCACGACGAGCACGGCGACTCGTGCAGAGGATTCTCACGCGGTCTTTACGTGTGAATGGACGACCGAGGGATTTCTACGGAGATATGCAAGCAGAGGAGAGCGCTTCTAGAGGCCCGCAGAATACATAGGCACACTCGCACCTGAAACGCGATCTACATGCAAGCTCTTTTCTTCTCTTGTGCCTGCCTGTATCTCTATGTGCATGTATACGATCAGGTGTACACACATAGATATAGACAGGCTTCGTCTAAGCAGAAGATTGTTTGAGGAAGAGTTTAGGGATTAGAAGAGTTCTCATTGGAATAAGAAGAATACATGGGGGACCAGCCGCCGTTCATGAGGTGTATAGTATACTCCAGAAAGACGAGGAAGAAAGAAAGAAAAGAAAGAAGAGAAACACGTGAGATATAAATCTATCTGCATACCTGTGTTGACAGATAGGGTGGTAGATTAGTATTTACTTACATGCTGTGCCGTAGGCAAGAATCACTGCGTCGTAGCGAAGACGAAGCTCTTGCAAGGAGACATCTCTCCCCTATTAGAGACAAAGAGACAGAGAGAGACAGAGAGACAGAGAGAGAGACAGAGAGAAATAATGAAAGAAAGGGAGAAACAGGGGAGACAGAAAGGGAAGGCAGGGAGAAGAAAAGAAAGAAAGAGAAAGATGGTGTTGTTTTGAAAGAAGTGGAGATCTCAATCTTTCTTGGATGAAGTTTATTCATAGAGAGAAACGTCTATAGGAAAAGTCAAGATTACGGACTAGGTGAGGGGGGAGGTCGTTGCAGTTTATCTCCATTGAAGAAGAGAGAAAAGGATGACAATTACCTGTAGCTACAGCGGAAAAGTTTCCTCTCTTTTTCTCGATGTCCTTATCTATTTCTTAACAGAATGTTCCTTTCTGGGTGTATGTACACTCTTGGGTTGAAGAGAAGAAAAGGGAAAGACATGCAGACAAGGACAAGGTGTCTATCGATCCATCCCACCGCCGTAGATACAAGAAGAAGATGTATGTAAATACATGGAGATACTGCGGAACTAATAAAGAAAAATAGGCAAGAAGAAGAGAAAGAGAAAGTAGAACAGGAGAGAGATTCATAGGAAGTGTTGCTGCTTCTCACTGAGACACCTCGATGCAGGGGGCTACCTACAAGGGACGTAACTTCCCCCTATACTCGCGCCATCATACCATAACGCATACAGATACATCACATATCTGTATATACACATGAAGACATATATATATCTATATATAGATATATGTAGACAAAGAGAGGGAGGGAGACCTGAAAGAAGACGGTGTGTGTAGAAGACGAGATAGATCAGAGAGCATGTTGCACTTTTTAATCTATCATGATTGATACGACTACCAGTACTAGTAGTCTCAAATGCCTACTGCCTTGTACCATAGATCTTATTGCGCCACCTCCTCTCTATACATCTTTGTAGCTTCAATCGCAACTCTGTGAAGTCTGTTTCTATCCATACACACATGAATAGATATAGATATATACAGACATTTATCTATCTCTCTCTCTCTATATATATCTATATCTGTATATAGATATAGGTCTGTGTATGAGATATGTGGGTATGTAAGTCGTTGTGTGAGTAAGAGTGGGGGGGTTTGGCTTCGTACGATTTCCCAAGGCGTCTGACTTCCGCCCTTGACGACTGTAAAGCCCGCATTGACCAACCAAATAGACAACATACTACACCACTTCTACACACCCAGAGAGAGACAAGACAAGACAAAGAAAGAAAGAAAAGAAAGCAAGAAAGAAAATGAATGGTGGAGAAAAAGAAGAAAAGATTGAGCAGGCTTTGCATCACCATCTTCAGTAGTCATCAGTGTTAAGGTCAGCTCTTTCTCTCTCCTTTCGACACCTGCATCTATCCTTGATCTATCTATCTTTAATCTATCTATCTATCTGTCTATACACTGTAGATCGGTAGGTAGATGGACCAGCAGTCCAGAGATAGATAGATAGATAGACTACCATACACACTGTGGAGAGATAACTTGTTAGAGTAGCTAGATGGATAGGTATGAATATGTGGCAGTAGATAACGACAATGCTAATTGTACTATTTGCGTGAATAAGTAGATAGAAGAGATGATTAGTACTAGTGGTGAATGCATGCATCATATACAGCAGACGTAGACTGAGATATACAAGGAGGCCTCTGAGAAAGAAATAAAGAGCGCGGCCTCTCTCTTCTTCTTCTATTTGGGGGCAAAACACGCATTGATCCATCGTCGTCAGCATCATCGGCACTGGGACTATCCTTGTTATCTGTCTGTCTCATCATCAACAAGAAGAAGAAGAAGGAAACATGCACTAGATTCACTTCTTCTTCATCATCATCTTCTTCTTCTTCTAAGGTAGTCTTGTAGTCAGGTGCTACTGCTGCTATGTTTCTCTAATGAAGGGGTCTCTCTATTAGTCATATCTACTGAATACAGAAAGAAGAAAGATAGCCATAGAGAAGTCGTGAACGTAGGATTCTTTCTTTCTTGCTTCCTTTCCTTCTTCTCTTCACTTTGCTCCGTCTCTCTATTCCTCCCTTCAGGAAAACACAAAGAAAGAAAGAAAGAAGCAGAAAAAGAGCAGCAAGAAAGCCAAAGATAGAAAGATAGATAGACAAAGAAAGAAGAAAAGAGAAAAAAAGAAAGGAAGAGAAAGAGAGAAAGAGAGAGAGAGAGAGAAAGAAGAGAAAGGAGAAAGAGGGGACATACAGTTGGGCTATGACCTCGGGCTGCCTGTCTCAAGCGATCTTTGAGAGAAAGCTTGGGGGGAGGTAAAGCAGACAGTTGGGATGAATAGGAACAACATGGCGACGAGGAGGAAGAAGAGGAAGAAGACCTCTGAGAACTCGAAGGAAGATGATGCAGAGGAAGATCAGTTGGCGAGGGGGTTGACAAGTAAGGTGCGGGTGAGCTGTAGGCGACGCTATTCTTAGCAATCTGCTTCTTCTTCTCTTCTGGAGAATCCTCTCTTACATCTTAAGAGTTTGGCAGGGGAAGAAAGGAGAAAAGAAAGGATACCGAGGGAGCAAGAAGAAGAACAACAGAAAAGGAGAAGGACAATACAGTCTAAAGATGAAAGACGGATTTGAAGTGAAGGGGGAAACAAAGGAAGAAAAGGGAAAGACAGATACCCACATGACCAACGATAGACATCCATAGAGAGACTGTTCTTTCTCCTGTCTCGTCGCGAGAATGGGGGGGGGATCGAAGTCTTCGAGACCCCCATTCTCTCTCTCTAGCTGTGCTTCATCCACGACACCTCCCTTCTTGTCCATACAGAAATCTATAGACACATAGTCAACACATGCCTCTGTTCACATACATTCCTGCATACAAGATCTTCATACATATACGGATCTACGCATAGGCAGCTCCACCCCCCCGGACCCATACATACACCCTCACGCATCCTACTCTCTCACCCTTCCTTCCTTCTTCTCTCTCTCCTATTTATCTTCTCTTTCTCTAACGAGCTCAATCTCTCTCTTCCTCGGTGCCTCCCCCCCCCCGGTGGAACTTCTCTTACTTGTCTGTTGTTGTTCTTCTCCTTCTCCGTCTTGTCCGCCTGTCTCTCGATCTCTTCCTTTTTCGCCCGCATGGCGTAAAGTATCCTGGGTTTTGTTTTCTTCTCTTCCTATTATTCTCTTCTCAGTCATATCTTCTTTCTCTCCTTCTGCTTGCTTTCTATTCGTCTCCTCAGCCCCTCCCCCTCTCCCAGGTGTACGTACACCTGGGACAGATGACTCGTGGGGCCCTAACCCTTCTCTTGCCTTACCGTCCTGGAGAGGAGGTTCTTGTGTTTCTGACGAACACCGATCATCTCCATCTTTCAGAGAAACCTGTTGACTTTCCTCTTCTTCAGAATCTTTCTGTCTCTCCTTCTTGTCGTTCTTCTCCTGTCGACCATGATGTAAACAGCTCTCTAGATCTCTTTCCTCGTCTTGCTTTCTATCACATCCTTTCTTTCTGTGGATCTTATGCTGAAGATGAAGAAGATGAGAGAGACGAGAAGCCGACAAAGAAGAAGAGTGGTGCTTTTCTTCGTCTTCTTCGTCTTCTTCTTCTTCCGTAGTGGTGGACGAGAGCTTCTTTCTTTCATTCTCACCTGTGTCTTGGTTTCGTGAGATGTTCTTCTTCTTCTTTTTCTTCTTCTCTTCATCTTCATCTTCACAGCCTAAAGAATGGTTTGACTTTCTTCTTCTTCTCCCCGTCGCTTCTTCTTCTTCTCCTTCTCCTCCTCCTCCGCCTAGACTTCCGGCTGAATGAGGGCGACCTCTCTCTCTTACCCCCTCTCCTTGCAGGGTCTCGTCTTTCTTCTTCTTCCTCCTCTCGGCCTCCTTTTCTTCTTTCTTCTTCTTTTTCTCCGCCTCTTCCTTCTGTTGCTGTCTAAGTAGCTGACTTTGCTTACGTAGACGGAGGACTTGCTTAACTGTCTTATAGGCCGTAGCGAGGAGAAGAAGAACAAGAAGAGCCATGATCATATACACAGGCAAACACCGATTAATGACCAAACCAAACGTTGCCCCAGCTATCTGCATCGGACCCATCAGTAACACCTACACACAAAGCAAACAAGAAGAAGAAAGAGAAGAAGATGAAAGAGAAAAAGGGTCTAGAGAGAAAAAGAAGATGAAGAAAGAGAAGAAGATGAAAGAGAAGAAAGGGAAGAAAAAGAAGAGGATGAAAGAGAAGAAGAAGAAAGAAATGAAGAGAGGGAAGGAGAAGGAATGAAGGGAGAAACGAAGAAGAGGAAGAATAAAGGAAAGGAGGGATATATATATGTATATGTATATGATAGTCATATGTCTTAATCCAGGCAGCAGCCATTTATAGAAATGCCTATACATGGAGATGCATGCATTTACATAGATATATATCGATAGGGGGGGGGCATGCACATCTATCATCCGTCTTAAATCTCCAGGAATGTTTGGATGAATCTTGAGGCGACGTTCTCCCCGTCTTGAAGAAGAGGAGAAGAAGAAGAAAAAGAATAAGAGAATGAGAAGAGGTCTTCAGGATAGCTCGCTCCGTAGTGCGATCTTATCTCTTGATTTGGAAGATCTCTTACTAGGTCAAGATCTATAGCTGGTCGATCTTGAGTAGGGTGTCTACGAAAGAAATTGAGACACGTCCCAGCTAGCGATCCACCAAACATGAGAGCTTGGCTAGTCGCTGTAGCTTCATAGGCTGTGAAGCCCATTACAAGGACCATAACAGGAACATAAATCGCTCCTCCTACAAGACAGCCAAAAGAATAAGAGATAGGTGAAAGGAAAGAAGGAAAAAGAAAGACAGAAAGAAAGAGTAATAAAGAAAGGAAGAAGATACACGAAGAGACAGAAAAGAAGCGAGAAGATGCGAAGAAGAGAAGACAGAAGAGGAAAGAAAGAAAACGTTTTGGAGGGGGTAACGGGGGAAACCTCATGGTAGACACAGAGAGAGAAAGACATGTATGTCTACAAAAGAAATGGATGATATCAGGTTCATGGAATAGATGGAAAAGAGAGAGATAAAATGGACTTCACTCTCACATACACATGAGAAAGGAATGAGGGGATCTATGTAGACATGTAACCTATCAGAGGGTTCATATAAAGAGATAGAGATGTATATATACAAGATAAAACACATGAATACGTACATCTATACGTACAAATAGACAGATACATATAGATAGATGGATGAAAGATACATAGGTTGATACATCAACAACAAGTAGATACATAGATAGACAAAAGACACATAGATAGATAAAGATAGATAGATAGATAGATTAAAGATAGATAGATAGATTAAAGATAGATAGATTAAAGATAGATAGATAGATAGATAGATAGATAGATAGATAGATAGGTGACTGTTGAAAAGAGAATTGCATATGTGTGGCGTCGTTGAAGCGGTGGATGGGTCAGTGCGCACTTCTCACCTCCCGCCCCGGCAGCGACAGCAATAATACTAGCCGTTGAGATAAGAAGAACCCCTATTATATCAGGCGCCCTCTTAAGATCGCCTAAGCCCTTCACAGCTGAAGGCGCTGGGCTACTCGCCTTTTCTTCCTCTCCTTCTTCTTCTTGTCCCGAGAGTCTTCGATAAAAGGCAGAAACACCGGCTGAAGACAGAAGAGAAGAGAAATCTAAGAAAGAGGAAGCTTCCCTGGAAGAGAGAGATGAAGAGACATCTTCGGGGAGAGTTGAAAGGAGATCTCTACTATCATCATTCTTTCTTGAATGATCCAGAGAAGAAGAAGAAGAAAAGAATGCAGAGAGAAAGGAGAAGAAGGATGATGATGGGGGAAGAGCATCTTCGATAGTATCAGGGGAAGACGAAGAAGAAAAGAGAGAAGAAGAAGACCTAACTGAGGGAGTTTTCTTCTTCTTCCTTCTCTCCTCTTCTTCTCCTTCTTCTCTACTGGGGATCGGCTTTTCTTCTTCTTCTTGTTCTTCTCTTTGCAGATCTCGAGCATTCACGCGACCTAGACTTCCTGTGTGAAGAGAGAAAGAACGAGCGTTTTTCTTTCTCTCCGGGGTGGTCATGGGGGGAGGGTCTATCCGAGTGAAGAGAGGCCGCGAGATAACGAGAGGGGGAGAAGAAGAAGAAGAAGAGAGAAGTCCTTCTTCGTCTCCCCCTGCCCTCCTTCCTCCTCGCCGTAGAGAATGGTCTGAGGCATTGGACAACAGAGGGAGAGAAGAAGAAGGAGAGAGACGAAGAGAGGGAAGAGAAGGAGAAGAAGGAGAGAAAGAGAGAACAAGAGAGGGTGGGGATGAAGATGAAGCCAATGGGGAAAGAGATGGAGAATTGAAGTCAGATGTGGCGCGGACCGGAAGAAAGAAAAAAGCCTTAAGAAAGAGATAAAAGAAAAGAAAAAGAAATACTTTAGATAGCATGTTCCTATTCTTTCCTGTGCAATTCTCTCGACGTACAACGGGAAAGAAGAGAGAAGGAGAAGAAGGAAAGAAGGGGATTTTCTGATCTTGAGACTTTACATTGACAAAAGATGCGCTGCGATGAATGACAGACACCATGATCGCCTTATATTCGGAGAAGAAAGAAAAGAAAAACTGCCTTAGATGAGAGAAAGAGTCATGCAGGAGACAATTGAGAGAGAGAAGAAAAGAAGAAAGAAAGGAGGAGAAGACGGGGTGTATGGACAGCTCGAAAGAAGGCTTGTCTTCCTCCCTGCTGGTTCGGGCCGAGAAAGAAAAAGAATAGAAAGGGGGAAGAAGAAGAGAGAATAAGAAACGCCGCATTCTTGACAAGCTTTTCTTCATGATGGGTCGCTACAAGAAAAGAAGAAAGAGAGAAGAAGGAGGAGATTTGTATCAGGTTACACTGCCTTTCTCTCTGGCTTTCTTCACATAAGGCAAGACGATAAAGATACTGCTAAACGCACAATGCAACTCTCTTCTTCTCCCGCCTTCTTCTTCTTCTGTCTGTCTGTCTTGTCGAAGAGACTCTCCCTCTCTTCTTCTTTTCTCCCGTTTTTTCTTTTCCTTCTTCTCTCCGTCTGCTGTTCTTCTTCCTCCTCATCTGACAGGCCTCTTTCTTTTCTTTCTCTTTAACTCTCTTCTCGTTCTGTTCTCTCTCTCTACTAAGAAAGAAGCTGAGGAATCAACGAGGTCTTCTTCTCAGATGGGGAGACAGGAAAGAAAGAGACAGCCTTCTCCTTCGTCTTCTTCTCCTCCGTGAAGATCTTTCTATCTTCATGGAAGAGAAGAATGAATCCAAAGAAAGAGCCCATCAAAGTCAAAGATCTATCTGGCTCTTGGCGAAAGAGAGGTCTATCTCCTCCCCAAGGGTAGGAAAGAAGCTTCTCTTAAACAGTCTCGCGACTCCATTTTCCTGTTTTAATCTCTCTCCTTCGAATAGATCTTCCTCGCTTCTCCCTTGGTCAAACTCTCTCTTCCACATACACAAGAGACCTACTATACACAAAACCACTACATACAGACGGAGATGTAAAGCAGATCTATTATGTTCGCCATATATCTTTGCTGTATGTACTCCCATATATACATAGACCAACACATACTGAAGAGTCTATATATAGAGACATAGATCCATAGACGAAAGAGAGATAGACAGATACATAGATCATGAATAGATAGATAGATAGACAGGTTACAGATAGGTACACAGATAGATAGGTGAGAAGTGTGGTAGATAGAAGACAAAGTACATGGGAGTAGGTCGAGAAGCCGGATGAAGAAGATGATAAGAAGATTCTTTAGCTCGTGTTTCTCCTTATCTGTTCTTCGCAGAAGAAAAGAAAGAGAAAGAAGAGTTGGGGAGGGTCCTCGATGTAATTCCCTTTCGGACATGCCAAGAGAACTGCCGTCAAGATGAGAGAAGAAGAATGAAAAGAAAGAATAGAGAACATACTCAACCCCTTCGAGAGCCGTTGCCAAAGAGATAGGGAGGGGAAAACGTCAAAGGCAAACCCGAGACAGACAGGGGGAGACAGAGCAGGAAAGAAAGAAAGACACGTCGCGAGATCAACCCAGGGATGCGCTGTTTCTCTTGTCTATCACCTTCTCTCTCCAACGAAATTTCAAGGAAAGAAAGACACGGATGGAGGATGAAAAGAGAAGTTGAACAGGTGACTCAAAATTGTCAAAAGAAAAGAAAAATAGAAAGATGGAAAGAAAGAAAAAGAGAAAAGACGCGCAGACAAGAGGGACCGACTCGGCCGACAAGTGAAAGAAGCTAAGAGCCAGAGAAAGAAAAGACAGAAGAAGAATGCGATGATCGCTGCGATAACCGTTTGGACTGAATGACGCAGAAAAGAAAGAAGAAAAACAAGAAGAAAGAAAGAAGGAAAGAAGAAGAAGAAGAAAAAGGGAAAGGGAGACAGGATGAAGAAGGCGGTGGGTGTAGTCTCATGAAGAAAGAACACGATCCTCCTGCTGCCCCCTCATCAAAGCCAATCCATCGATTATTCAATCTTCTTTTCTATCTTTCTTTCTATCTCTCTCTCTTTTCTTCATTCTGTCTTTTTTCCTGCAGACACTTCTTGAGACCACAAGATCGTCCGTTGTTTCTGTTCATAGCCCCCCATGGGTCGCCTGGAGGGGGGGAGATGGAGACCCACACACATCAACAAGTGTAAAAAGTTCTTTCTTGAAAGAAAGAAGAAAGAAAGAAGCAAAAGAAGCAGACACGAAAAGAAAGGCGGTTCTATCGCTTGCGCGGACGCCGCCTTCCTTCGCGTCTGTTCTCTTTCGAAATCGGCTCCAAGGTTGCATGTGTGGCGAGAAGAAAAAGGGAGAAAAAGAGGGAGAGAAGGAAAGAAACGATAAGAATAAAAGCAGAGATGAGAGATGCCGCCGTCAAGAGACGTTTCCAGGGATGACGATGGGGATAGTGTTAGAGGCTGTTGGTGTCTTGCTTGCGGATTTCTGTGTCTTCATGACAAGGAGAAGGAGGAGAATCAATGGGCGAAAGAACGAGAGGAATGAGAGAAAAGAAAAAATGGTGAGAGAATGTCTAAGGAACGGCTTGATCTTGAGATAGGGATCTTCTTCACTTTCGCTTAAGAAAACGTTTTGCTTGGGTTTATGAAAGAGAGAGAGATGCGATGGAGTAGTGCTGTGCGGAAGGGCGATTTCCCGAAGTAGACAGGAAGAGAGAAAGCTCCTGGAGAACCAGAAAAAAAGAGAGAAAGACAGGATGAGAGGTACAGAGATAAAAAGAGAGCTAGAGAGACTAGCAGAGAAGGAGACTTCTTCTCTCTCTTCTTCCTTCTGCTGTACGTAAACTGATGAACTACACAAAGAGGGCATAAGATAGATGAGATGGAGAGATGATCTCCTGGAGTGGATAGTAGTGAATCGATCACTCAGGAAAGAAAGACGAAAAGTGAACGGATAAGGTGTTAAAAAGTATCTACTCGGCTTGAAGAAAGAAACAAAGAAGGACAGCAGTAGAAACGTTCTTTCTTGCGCTACTTCACGTCTATCTCGGTGTCCCTGAGGATACACGTCACTATGCGGACATCTATCAATCTACCTATCTATCTATATATGTTTACATACGACATACACGTGCCTCTACTCTCAATGTAGTTATACTCACAGGTGCGGCAAGCATGTACACATGCACACAAATGTATGACATCATACGTAACTGTAGGTATGTCCGATATATCGATGTGTATGGTAGATAGGGGGGGTTTTCAGACCTTTCATATCTACGTCGGCAATAGCCACAGACACACCGGACTGCGGGGTGTCTTCACAGTCATAGGGTTGCCATGTCTCACCTTTTCGAATCCCCATCTCATGTCAGAACCTCCTCTTACATCATTATCATCTAGCTATCTTCGATCTATCTATGTATCTAGCTATCTATTCTTGATCTATCTTCTCGTTTGCCCTCTTGTTCTTCCTTTCTTCAGTGCTCAAACACCCGTTATAGGATGTATGAGATTCTTTCAGAGAAACAGTATATCATCTATAGGCTTTGCTGAAATTATCTCGCCGGGCTATATTTCCTTATCTACGTTGGTATAGATATATATCCAGGCAATGTACCTATCTATAGATACAACCTGTACAGACTAGAACAGAGATCTGAAGAGTTAGGAGGTGTTGGAGCTCAGGATAGAGAGATCTTCTCTCTATTCTTTCTTGCTTCTTTCTTTGATATGCACTACAAAGGGGAGCCTCCCCCCTTCCAATCTCCCAACAATGTCGGTATCTAGGTGTATATCTATAGGCGGGCCGGCTCTACTGACGTCCACATACAACAGATCTCAGAGCGTTGTCATAGGAGGCATACGAGTGTAATGTAGCCGCTGGATTGTGACATGCCAGTGTGGAGCTATAGATAGCCCTGTGGTAAAACTAAAATACATTCGAGGTCTGTAGGAGTAGTCTTCTTGCTACGGGAATATGTCCATCTCCACGTTTCTCTGACGCCTGGTGACAGGCCCGACCAGAGGAGGCACCCATTCAAGGAGTTTTCAAATCTTTCAAGTATGTCGAAACAAGCTATGCTGAGCTGTTTCTGTAAAGTAACTGAAAGAAAGGGTGAAAAAAGAGAAACGCCCTTGTATCCCGAAGAAAAATGACCAAGGCCGGCCCGGCCGCCCATTCTGTCGCGCGTGCACTCGCTTTGGTGGAAATCTCAGGGAAATCCACGTTGTGCCATTCTCTAACCTCAAACCAAAGACTAAGCAAGAAGTGGATCTCTTGATGTCAAAAAACAACACCTAGACACTTTTCGCCATTCAATTCTGTTTTCGTTGTACCGTCATATCATATCATGGAGAGGGGGTGGTTTCTTAGATCAGCATCGGTTGGAACGGCCCTCCGAGATCAGCCGGGGATCATCGACGTGAGACTTAGAAAAAATCCTCTTTCATCTCTTCGATACTCCCACAACACTTACACGTCCTCCGATCATGGGTTGCATGGTGACGTCGCCACTTAAGGGTTTTCCTCCCGCTTTTCCTTCCAGTTCAGTGGCTGGCTGATCGTTCACCGGTACCTACCTTGTCAATTCAGCCCAAAATCTGTTCTTCTCTATTCATGCAACTTGCGAACATCGTCTGAGCATTTTTTCTTTCAACGCTAGTGAGTCAGTTGCTACCAACCCTCCTTTCTCGTGTTGCCATTCGGTCCACTTCTCCGAGCAACTTGTCTGTTTCTTTCTTTTCCACCACTTTTTCGCCGCCTACTCGGCAAGCGTGGTCTTTCTCTCGGCAAAAACTGCCACACTGTGCTGACCGTCGTCACTGGGAGCTCTCTCAAAAGCCGCGCATCACGTGGGACAGTTCCAAGCCCGGAACTCCCGCGACAATGTTTTCCGCGCTTGCCTGTAGCGTGGAATCACCACCACGGGAGTTTAACAGGGAACAAAGCGAAGTTTGACACGATGAGAGCGTGTATGGTAGGCAATAAAAGCACGTAGACGACCTGAGAACACCGCGGGACGTACCAGAGAGGGAGAAAAATACCCCAAGGCGGGATTGGACAAGATCAGGCACGCGACTTCAGGTGCCGCTTTGAAGAGGGAATTTTGGCTTAACTGTACGGCGAAGCAAGATTCTTAGACGGCTCAGAAGGACGGATAGCTCGCTGGTGTTCTATACAGGAAGAAAAACCGGGAAAGTACAGAAGTCTCCGTGATGTTTTAGCAGCAATTAATAATGTCCGGGACAGGACGGGATAGATAATTTGCAATGACGCCCAAGGAGCGTCTAGAGAAATCGTCAAGAAGCATGAGTTATGTCGAGGAGAGTATCAAGCTCCAAGTGAAGAGGAAGGCATTTCACGTTCTACCTCGAACTCACCAAGATCAGATGTCTGTCCGGACGCAGTATGGGAAGCGAAGTAATTTTGATGTCTTTGAGAACCACCTCGTAATGCCTATGGGTGAGCAGGAGTAAGAGAGGCGACACGAATATCCAAACACAAGTCTGCATGTGTCAGTAGATGCGCTTCTGTAAATCAACGAGAGGTACATACTTAGTCTTCACACTGACAAGGTGGATAAATAACCTAAAGGATACCAGCAGCGACTGTCCAGGGAGCTTCCGATCTTCATACAGAAAGTCAGAATAGACAGGGAAGGAAAAAGAAGTCTATCCAGCAGTCATAGCAGTCACGAACCCCTTTCTAAGAAGCAAGCCATATCTATGCTTGAAAGGTACGCCCTACATTGTTTATTCCGTCATAGGACTTCATATCTCACACAAAGAAGAGAGTGAAAAGAAGCAGGAGAAAGTCACATGTCACGTAGTATTCCGTTTTGCTCTTCTCGAAGAAAGAAAGGAGTAGGTATAGAAGATAGACAGTATGATAACCGCCGTACTACTTCATCTTCTTCTTCTTGTTCCACTTAAAGGGGAAAAGAAAAAAGATATCTGAAAGAAAGAAAGAGGAAGCCTCTACAAGTTTCTTACGTAGAGTTGATTGATCCTAATCTTTATGAAGAAGAGAGGTAGACTGACTCGACATCCAAACAACAGAAAAATCGACAGCAAACGGTCTATGAATATTAGCTTACGTCTCCCCTCTTATCGTCATGCTAGTTACAGTAATACTTCTAACAGCCTCATCCATTCAGATGATAGAGTTTACGGAACGAATTGCATGAATGGGCGCATGCCTGCCGTCTTTCGCTCTCCTGTCGATCTTCACAAACAGAAAGGAAACGAAGCCACAGCTTTCTCCTTGCTATCATCCACTAGCTCACTCACACCCGCCCCCAAGTGAGAAAAGCCTGATAAGAGAGGGAGAAATAAGAAGAAAGGCTTTCTTCTCTCTTTAGAGCGGACTCGAAGGTAGAATGATACGAAATCAGAGCTACTTTCGGTGTCTCTCTGTTCTCTTTGCATGACTATTCACATGCAGATAGTCGGGACAGGGACGCCTAAATCATCCGGATATCCTTTTCTCTTCTCCTTTACACGGTAATACACCTTCCTTCCTGTCAGTGAGATTCTTACAGTTAGCCAGAGCTAGAGACATGTCTATATGGATACAGCAAAGATAGAGTCCCTTATCATCCCTCAATTTTCTTCTTCTCTGAACCTGACGCCCCTGCTGAGTGTGGTGAAAAGGGACTGTAACCGAAGTCAGTATAGTACTGTAATGCGATGTGAAGATGCCGTTCAGATGGCTCGGATGGACAGCTAGAGAGGGAAGGGATATAAAAAGAAGGCCGAAGGGAAAAAAGGAGTGATACGTAGGTAACAGGTGTTAAGGAGATGACCCTTCCTCTTACTCGTGCATGCACGCATGCAAGTCAAAGGAATACAACCGAACAGGTTTAGCCTCTATGTAGATAGGTGCCTTCTTCCTTTCTCGACGGTCGTTTTCCTATAGGTATAGAACTCGCTTTCTTGTAGTTCTTTCTTTGTATCATTCATCAACAGAAAAGTCACTTTTCTTGCATACATACATAGACCCATGGTGTATGCTGGGGGGGCTGCGTAGTGTGGCCCATAGTCTTCTCTCTTCATTTTGTCTGTCCAGGCAGAGCCTGAGAGGTAGGGTATTCGGAATGCACTTTGTAGGCTAGCAGTACGAAGAGAGACATACGCTATAGGAACAACCGGATACTATTCGAAGGTTGTCTATCTATTTATAGCTATCTATCTATCTTTGATCTATCTGTCTGTTTCTCCCCTCTATCTATCTATTCTAAAGGATAATCGTTGTTTCATTTTTTCTATGACATTTAGGAGTTCTCCTTCTCAAAGCGTCACGAGGTACTAGTTGATATGACCGCTGTAAGAACAAAGAAAAAATTTTTCCGTCATCTGGAGCCACTTGTACTCCTGGTGTACATACACCCCGGCAGCTATTCATACCGACACTCCTAGATGAGTTTCGGGCAAGCGTATTCAAACAAATCCTCTATCTTTTCATACTTCTCACAACCACGCTTGCGATGTCTTTCTTTCCTTTCCTTACAACCTCACTTCCCTTTCTTTCATTTCGTTCTAGAAAGCTTTCCTTCCAGCCTCTCTTCCTTCTCTTGAAGAGGACCACACACCAGAAACATTGGGAAGAACTCGCCATCTTTCTCTTAATGATTACATACCAGATCGAGAAGCAGAAAACGCCGCTTCATGCGTTGTCACAGGAAAAAAGAGAAAGATACACACGAATACATATTTATAGAGAAGTATATCTTTCTCTCTCTCTATCTCCATGTATATATATATACATATATATACATGATAGAAAGTACTTTGATCCATACACAGAGTGAAAGAGATCCATGAGGACATCTCTCTGATCAATAGATAGATAGATAGAAGATAGGCGTATGTATAGGTAAACTAGAAGAAAAACTTTGGTCTGAACCGCCTATTCTCAACTCATGATTGTCATGAAGCACACACATCCGAAACGAAAAGAAAACTGCCGCTTTCTCTCTCCCCTCTCCTATACACACAGGGGTAGCTAGGCCTTGTCAGTCTTCTCGAAAGACAGACAAGAAAGGACGTAGAAAGCACGCAAGAGAACAGAAACAAAAGAGAGGGGGAGACGCAGAGAGAAAGACAGACGGCGAGGGGTGATCTTAGAAGACCATACATCTACAGACACGTCCAGAGATCGATCTAGAAAAGCTTGGATTTCTTTCTTCTCTCTCTTCTTCTTCTTCCTCCCTCTCCATCCCTTCTCTTCCTTAAAAACGTCGTAACACACATTGCATGCATGTGCTATATCAAATAAAAGATATATACACATATACGTATATATGTAGATAGATACCTACAGATACATATACACATACCTTGATATCTCTACAAGTTTCTATACCTGGTATCTAATTGCCAACCACACAGGAGAGGAAAGAGACTAACTAAGTCAAAATGACAATCATTGAACTTCGACATAAATCTATACATATATATATATATATATATATATGAAACTATGTATGTATACATATGTTGGATATATACATATATATATAGAGAGAGATACAAATAAGATCTATGTAGATAGAGAGATAATACAGGCCACATGAACTTAGAGAAGAACGAAGATAAAGCAAAGCACTCGGCGAATACTTGTACTCCTATTAAGCTCAAGAGAAGAATATAAAGGGGCCGCGTATGTGTATGCATGTATGTATGGATATGTATGTATGTATGAAGATGTACGTGTATACACTCTGAGTGTTTTATTATAGAATGAGCCTGACCCCCTCTACTTCAAGTTTGATCCAGAGCCGCCTATGAATCTATATTCCCTCTAGTTGCATATCGCTTCTGCACGAATCATTCGGGAAGTACAAAGTTCGATACAGATCATAATAGACTTTAAGATGATCTTGAGGAGACACCGAGACACTTCTTCTGTAAAGATCGAGAGAGCAGAGAGGAGACACACAAGAGAGACATCACTCCATCATGATCCAGTCTTCTCCCTATCTCCCGTCTTTCTTCTGATCTATTCTTTCTTCGCCTTATATTCGATACCGACCACACACATACCCTAAACGCTGATTGATCTATTGTCATCGATAGCAAGATTCTTGACGAGGTATACAGATATCTATATGCTGAACATATATAAACATATCTATCTACATGCTGAATGGTGTACGTACACCACGAACCTTCCGTCAAGTAGCGCAAGTAGTCCTACACGACATGTGTAGATGATAAGAAGAGAAAACATGCCTTTTCTTTTAAGATTGCTATAGTCTATTTTTCACAAGGATTTTGACCATTGTATATACCAAGTCTTCTAGTCGTATCTACACGTCATACACCATCTATCCTTCTTCACTATGCCTCACCCTATCCACATAGACACACACCTATACATGCATGCTATACGTCTGTTGACATATATCTTCATATAAAGATGTATATATATTCATACGTCGATGTCCATATCATACATACATATTCATCTATAATACATGAATACATGTTTATATGTATTCATATGTATATCTATATATATTCGTACGTCATCTGCTGCCGGTAAGAATTTATATACTCGAGACTTCTCTCTTTTGTTCTTCTTCGCCCTCGCGCCCTCTACCCTTCCTGTAGACGTATGCCCGCCCCACACCTATAGAGACATACACCTACGCATCTTTATCTAAATAGATACATATCTATGTAGATATACATAGATAGATAGGAATTTGGAATGGATATGCTGCATGGTCTCAACTATCATCTTCATCGTCTTTATCGCTTTCTTCACTCTCCTTATCTTCTTCTTCTGCCCCTATGATGGCACACTTGCCGAACTTCGATTGATAGTCTCCCACGCCAAACTTCATCGCTTTCTCATCCCAGTAGGCAACAGGCCTCTTTGCACAGATAAGAAAATTCACTTTACGCAGGTCTAAACCGACAGCGAAACAAAGAAAGGCGCATGCAGCAGCCACACTCCTCCCGACTCCTGCATTGCAGTGTATATACACCGAATGACCACTCTGCAAAAAAAGAAAAAAGAAGAAGAAAAGACAGTTCTATCTCCTTCTTCTCGCCTTCTATATACCACGATAAACACCTATGCGCTCAACTCTGCAAATAAAGAGATAGATAGGTACACATATACTATGTCTACATGGCTATATGGATATAGATGCCTTTGGATGTATCTCTCTCTCTATGTATAGATATTTATTTGTATGTGGTCAGGTCGATATGCATGCACGCCTGCTGCAAGCTTAAGCAGAGATATGTTTTCTTCTCGAAGCACAGGTGTACATACAGTGTCCTTCACAAGGAGACATAGCAACTGCACTTCGGAACAGTCTGAATCTCTTCCACAGCTGGAGTTCAAAGAAGCAGAAGAAGAGAAGGATAGATAGAGAAAGAAAAGAGAATTTCTTTCTTTCTCTCTTTCTCTCTAGCACACTGGGATGTCATTCAAAACAAGTAGAAAACAGCCGACGTATTATACTGAAAGACCACATGAAGGTAGATAGATAGACTGAAGATAGAGAGACAGAAGATAGA
>NW_027154532.1:18998-19151 GCF_002600585.1 Cystoisospora suis
GGCATTCGCCACAGCAATTTTTCTGGCGGAATCGGACATATCCGTTGTAGGGAGCCACACGTAGCGCAGCCCCGACCCCTCATAGAGGTGACTCACAGCCTCTGCTGATCTTGAGCTAGCTATCGGATCAGGATAGTTGTTACTATAGAAACA
>NW_027154533.1:0-77178 GCF_002600585.1 Cystoisospora suis
TTAAAGATAGATAGATGGATATCCGTGACTGGTCTCGGAAAGATAATACCCCGAATGCCTGTGCTATACCTACCTCTATGTGGTCATAAATCTATAGGTATATTTACCTAGAAATATCGATTGAGCGTACATACTCCACAGAACACCGAGCACGTCGGCTACGTAGACGTATGTATGCACATGTGTATACATGCATGGATGTGTCTATACACGTATGCTTATATAGAGTGTGTGGATGTATGTGAAACGTGTATAGATGTTTCGACGGACGATGTGGAAGAGAGACCAGCTTCCTTCCATCTGAGAGAAAGGCGCCATAAAGCAGATACGTGTATGTATAAAGACGTAGATAAATAGACTTACAGTATATAAGTTCGCTTATGTTCATATGCGGTGTATATACACCGCATGGATTGCAGATATAAGGCCTAGGCTCACTCACCTGAACTAAGCCGGGGGGGTTTACTTCTCATTCTTTTTTCTGTCCTGGCTGTTGGAAGTTTTCCAGCTCTCTTAGCTACGACACCTTCCAGCGGTTCATCAGGGACTTCTCCTTTTCTCTCCCAGGAAATTCGTCTCTTCTTTTTCCTACTTTCTTTCTCGACATCTTCACTAGCATGTTTGCTGTCTCTTTTCCTCCTCTTTTTTCCTTCTATCTCGTAGTCTTCTGATGTCTGCGTGTCTAAGGATCCATGCGTAACAGAGTGGCCAAAGAGGGATGATGGCGCAGAACAGACTCGACTTAGTCTCGCATTGAAGCTAGATGATCGATGGATAAGGATTGAGGGGTTATCAAAGAAAAGCCGGAGAGAAGAACATAGAAGAAGAACAAGATTTGTACAGAAACGGCGCGCCGGCCGTGGTGAAGAGTTCGTATGTACGTAAGAAGACCAGTAGATGTTGTTGCCAATCCTGTCGCTTCTCTTCAGTCCACGTATAAACTCTGGAAAAGCGAAGACAAAAGAAGTAGCACGATGAGATCTGGAAAGCTTGTTTGGTTGTCTATAGCAATGATATGTCATCCTTCTCCCGTCTTTCAGCCTGAGACTTGGGGTGTAGGTACACCTTGTCGTGAGACAAGGGGAAGTGGTCGCCAGCGTCATAACATTGAGATTCTAAGGTGGAGCAATATGTTTCTTGAAACTGAGAAGGACGACAACAGGGAGAAGATAAAACAGGAAAAAGAGAGCTACACATATCTTACAAAGAAGCGCAAAACCTAGATGCGATAGAGTACAGATGTGTAGACAAAGATCTCTCGTTTGTTCACTGTCGCCTCTTGACATGTCTCTCCGTCAGATCTCCAATTCATCGGTTTCCGCTTTCCTTGCAAACACTACTTAGTGAGACAAACAGTCCTAAAAAAAGTGAGGCAAATGTCTGCTTGAGAGCAGAGGCTGGAGAGTCACTTCATACATGGGATGCATGTGTGCGCAGAAGGGCATGCACACGCCCCCCCTGGGCCTTGATCGCTTCCCAGCGGGAGATTCTACCCGCTGTTACCGACAACGCAGGGCCTCTGTGTCTTCTACGGAAAGTGCTTCAGGTAGACAAAGAACGGCCGTTGTCTTCCGTTGTGGAAGATGTTTGAAGGCAAGTAGAGAGAGACTGGGAGCTCCTCTCTATCGGAGGCGGTGACCTCCGTAAGAGACAGAGGGTGCGGAAGCAGAAGACAGCCGCGAAAGGCTTGACGGTATGAAAACAGAACGCAGAAGGTTCTACACCCTAAACTCGACAAGCAGGAGAGAGGGTGTGGAAACGAACTCTCTGGGCCATCCTCAGGTGTCCACATGTCTTGATACAACCGGTTGCTGCAAGTTGAGTGACCGCCTACCTCCTCCGCGCCTCCGCTCTGTCCTAGTCCTTGTCAGATGGCCGAGAGTTTGACTTCAACGTTTCCCGGTTGCGTGGTGTCTTCCAGAGCTTGGAGACTCTGCCTACTTCTTATAGCTATACCTGGCCAAACGTCATCCTCTCCGTCGCTGTCCTTCCTACAGTTGTCTGCCTGATCTTACAGTGGCTACGGTCTGTACTATTCTGCACGAGACGAGCCAACCCGTGTGTCTGACCGGTGGCCCGGCAAGCCTGCACGGCAGGCGGGACACGAGCGCAAGCGACATCAAAGTCGTTGTTTCCTGCACAGCGCACGCAAAATAGACATGCAGGCGCCACCTACCGTCTTCCTTCTTTCTCATCTTGCGGCTGCAAGGGCGACACTTCGTCAGCTTGAAAAAAAATAGGCACTCCTTCGTGGCGAACGTGGCAGGGACACAAATCGTGAAAGGGACGGTCTCAGCAAGGACAGGCTCTTTCTCCTCTACTGTATGTTGAGAGGCCTATCAGCTGACACCCCTACTGACCTCCCGGCTCAACGGACTGAGCCATCGATGGCAGCGTCCACAGGATCTAACCCGACCATGAATCAGTGGTCCGGTGGCGCATGGGAAGAATGGAAAGCTCCGAGACGGTATCACGCAGTTCCGGTTCGGAACAGGAGGCTCCGCAGCAGTGTCCAGGTGGTGAACACTCAGGAGTGCTAAGTCTCTTGTCCTCTACGTTACTAGCGGTGTCGTGTACGTAGAGGCATGTCGCGGTCCAGAGATGTTCGCACCGTACTCTCCCTCGACATCAGATGTGCTACAAGCGGCGCAGACCTGGCCAGTCGGCTCGCCGGACGCGGAAATAGGGCACCATTGCGTCGCCGTTGCCGTTTTCTCCAAGTATCGGTTCCCCTCTTCCAGGGAACATTTTCTTCGCACGGGTCAAGTCTGTCGCTTGCCCTTGCTACCACGCTCCATTCACTTCCCTTCCGGCCTGCCACGGTTTCAACGCAGCCACCGGAGACGACTGGAACGGGTAGTGCACCCGCCGGTTCAGCTCTGCTCTTGGTGAGTGCGAGTATGTGAATAGGTCGGCGGAAAATGCGAGAGAGGAGCGAGTGTGTGTGTGCGGCGCATCAACACAAGACGAGAGTGCAGTGTAGCCGGCGTTCGTGACATTAGGAGGGGTGGAGGCGAAACCGCTGTCCACTGGATGTGTGAGTGAGATAGCGAAGCATGGCATGCACGCGGGAGGTGTCTCGAATGTCAGCAAAACCTATGCTGAAGTGGTAGCAGCAGGCCTAAAAGAGGGGCAGACGTTAGCGGGATGTCAGCCATACGGAACAGCCGCAGACAGCGAGGAGGCGAACAGAGTAGCCGAGCAGAAGAACAGAGGACAGAGGCGGTCCAACTGGACGATCCCTTCAGTCCTAAGGTGAACGCGGCTCACATCCGTTGGGACAATGACCGCAGTCAACACGTTGCCACTGGCCAAGGAGCCCGCGTCTGTTGACGGCCCAACACAGCCGTCGCATTTAGTAAGGCAACAGGCAGGTAATGCACGCACACAGCCCGGAGTAGACAAAACAGGATCTCTGGTGCATCTCCAGAATCGCATTCCAGATGTTCGTCACGTGGTACGAAATGAAAGCTTAGAGAGAGGACTCCACCAGATCTGGTACCCGATTCAAGTCCCGCACGCGAAAAACGTGTGCATATCTCTCCCGTGCATGCAGCGTTGTAGCGAAGACCTCACCTTGGCATCTCTAGTGGACAAGCCCTTGATGTGATCACTTAGTGTCGCTTCTCGTATCTGACTACCCTTTTCGTTAAATTTGGCAGGTCGCTCACCCCTGTGTCTTCGTGTGACTGTGCTGAAGAGGCGCTGTACGAAACGGAGGTGTAACACTCTTCACAAACCTTATGCTCGCTTGCTGTTTTGCCGAGCTTCAGGTGTACGGCCGACTCTCCGTGTGCTTGGCGATGCGGCTCTGTCTCTTGTGACATTCCAGTCTTCTCTGCATGTTTACCTGACGCAGTAGACTGTTGATAGTCTTTTCACTTTGCTCACTGCTAATTCCAGTCTGCCCCCCAACGTCGGCACCTGGCCGTCCCTTGTTGTGTTCGTCCTTCCCTGCTTCTCATCATCGTTTGAGCGGCGAACGGGACTAAGATTCAAAGACGGGCTCTGCTGCGTTCGTTGCAGAAGAGTGGCCAGTTCTGCATTAGCACCGAGGGCCTGTGACCACCTTTCGCTCCATTGGACGGTGTCACTGGAGGCCGCATGAAAGGTGCGGCCAAGCTAGATAGAAGGAGGCACATAGATACCTACCTTCAGCGCCCTCCTACGCCTTCCGGGTATGACGGTGAAGGCTGGTCACTGGCCGCCTTTGTGGTCCCTTCTCAGTTGCACGAAGCTGCCGTCGAACTGTTCCGAACAAATCTATGCTGCATGTTTCACTTG
Organism: Cystoisospora suis; assembly: GCF_002600585.1. Lineage (NCBI taxonomy): Eukaryota > Apicomplexa > Conoidasida > Eucoccidiorida > Sarcocystidae > Cystoisospora > Cystoisospora suis. Next base: position 4,285 of record NW_027154533.1, read on the forward strand.
GCCGTACAAGGTGTTGAAGTTTGTCCATCAACCTCGACTTGACACTTGGAGGCGCGTACAGGTACTGAAGATCCTCAGTATCTTCCCCCTACACGCTAATTGTTTCCGTACCACCTCCCCATCCATTGCCACGCTTCAAAGCACCTCAGGGTGCCCATCTTTCACATCCGAGAAGTGCACTGGCCCGAAGTCAAGAAGTCCACTGGCGTAAACAGAAGACAGCCCCTGTATACGCGTGCCTTCAGCTGCGGCATGCAATGAAATGCCGTTTAGTCTGGGGAGCTCGGATGTCTTCAAGCATCCCCTCATGCAGTGACTGGCCGAGTGAAAACACAGCATGAGTAGACTGGTTTGTCATGGCTTTCTGAACTCATTGCGACAAGCCTAACTCTCCAAGGTTACACAGCGTACCTGTTCCTTTTCTTCTTTCGTGTGGAGTCATTCATACACTCCCGCGGAAGTAGGAAGATGCGTATCGATTGATATGGATTGAACCCGATTGGTTTTTCCTTTCCTTCCAAACCTGTCGTATCTCTCTCTGTTGGAAGACGAAATGCTTTCTCCCTCGCTTCCTTCCCCCCGATGCTCCGTTGTATCTCGGGAGACCGTAGAAGCGTCGGGAGCCTCTCTTGCTTCGTCACTTGAATCTCTCCCGCCTCCTACCTTAGCTTGCCTACGGGTTCTGGAGAGCCTGAGCAGGAGCGACAGACGCAAATCCTCACCGGCAACAGAACAGGAATGTCAAGGAGAAACGGGCGGTGACTTGCTCAGTTTCTGTGCGATCCATCAACTTCTTCAGGATGCAAACGCACTGGACACTCCCGCTAAATACGCGCACATGTTCCATGCGCTATGCGTTGCTGCCGATAGGCGACTTGAGGCCGTTTCTTCAGCTCTTCGAGAGGAAAGACATGCCAGTGCATGCCTGACTCAGGCCAAAAAAAGAAGAAGACTGCATAGGGACGCTTCAACAGATGACCTCGATGAGGAGGGCCGTAATCTAACCAGTGAAGCCCGACGCGAGGAACTCTCGTTTCCCGATGATCACGGGAAGGGGCACCCCAGCATGTCTTCTGAAGACGACACCATATTGGAGAAGGTAGAATGTCTCGATGAAGATCAGGAGAATCTTTCTCCGAACGAGTCGAGTCGCCGTCAGAAAAGCTGTCACACATCCGGGGGAGATCAAATCGGTGCAGATTCAACCAAAGAACAGCAGGAGAAATGCCATTCATCTTCAACGACGGAAGCGGGAAAACAACAGCTTCGTACAGATCCCCCTCATCGTGAAGTCGTGATTGATCATGTGACTGGATTTTTGCTAGGCTCGTTAGAGGGTTTGAATCCTCCCCCTGCTCTAGGAGCAGACGAGTTTCTAGAACGCCTTTCTCATGTTCTATGCCGTGTGCTGTATATGCACCAGCCTACTGAGTCAAGAGATCTTGTCTCCTGTGACATAGAAAGGGGGTCAATGGAGACAGAGAAAAACATAGGCCCTGTGTCCGACGGCGAGCATCATCGTAAGAACTCTTTGCTTGCTGCTGAGGCAGCTGCTTTCTTCACATCGGCTGAAGCATGTCGTAACCGATGGCGCCGCCATATTGTCCAGCGCTTCACGACAGTTGAGCAGCTCCTGCTTTCTCAAGGGAGAAATCCGGAGGGCCCAAGACCGAAGACACCAGAAGGAGTGGAGAAGAGGAGACGAAACACAACAAGTGATCCAGAGAGATGCAAGCGGGCCTTGAGGATTGTCAGGCATTGGGCTTCCTTTGTTCTTGAGCTGGAAATGAGGAGAAGAAAACTCATTGAACGTGTCATGAAAACAAGCGAAGAGGCGCAAGGTCTTACCCATATGCTTCTCGGAGAGCCTTCGTCACCTCAAGGCGGCGGCATCGAGGAGAAGGGCAGAGACGGGCAGACAAAGAAAAAGGCACTTGTCGTTATTGCTGGCATGGAAGAATCCACAGGAGAAGAAGACGCCGAAGCCAGAGGTCCCGGTGTCAGTTCTACACTCGAGGACGTAGGTTGGAGAATCAAGCTTTCCTGTATCATATATGAGAATCTGTGTAACGTAGTACGCTCGGTTGCTTGTGTATGTCGGTTACTTGTAGTGACGACGTAGGTGTGTGTGTGGCCGCCGTAGGTTTCATGTCTATCATGTGGGGTGCTGGCCTCAGCCCAGCCCGTACTTCGCGGGGATGAGAAACGGGAGCTGGGCGAAGGAGGAGCTTCCGACGCATCGTCGGGGTTGAAGAGACGTTAGCACACAAGACTGCAGCATCTATCACGCACCCGCCTTACTCGTTCAGAGGGAAGAGACTATGCTCGCTACTACTCATCAGGTTGCCCCTTAGTCTTAGCGGGAGGACATCCCTTGCCCGGCTGAGAGGGAGACTGCGGGTGAGATGACCCCGCACAAGAAGGAAACCACCTCGAACGCATTGGAGTCGTTTCGTTTGTTTGCTTTCCTCTCTTAGTTCGTCTACACTGCTTGTCCAAGAGAGAAGAGATGAAAAAGAAGATACATGGAAAGAGGAGGAGCGGCGGCTGAAATTTGAAAAGGAATCGGAGATACTGTTTTCCTCTCCTGTAATCAGGGCTAGACCTGCCTTTGGGGTGCACCTGTTCTGCAGCGTCTTCTTGAGTGCCGTATCAAGGCAACACAACAACTTCTCCGTCTGCCCTCCTTACCCCCCTTCTTGTTTCCCCGACCGGCAGTCGTTGCCGATGCCTGTGCTCGCTTTGAGCGGTGCCTCTCCCGCTGGCAAGAGGATCGTGTGAGTCTGCCTGTGTGTTCTGCTCCCTCGAGCGAGTGCTTGTAGCTATGGCAGCATCCTAACTAACTACAGGGCGTGTTTCTGTAAGGATGTATGTATCTCTATATGTATGGATCTATCTCTAGGTGCACCTTTGTTTGAAGGTCTTTCATTCCCGTCCCGGGCTGCAGGCGTGATATCGAGCTTTTCGTAAAACGATCCCGTGCAAGCTCGATGGCGCCTTAACGCCAAGCAGCACCCGTTTGCTTCAAGGGGCTGCCCACGTCGCACGCGACTGACCGTGCTGTCCGGGAGGCAGTCGAGAACGATAACGTGTTGGGCCGACGGGTGGTCTGATGCAGACAGAAAGACTGTGAAGACCGTAGAGGCCATTACGTACTTGGGTCGTGTATGTATACACGCTTCGGCGGTATCTACGTTTGCCACAAAGCAAATGAAGAATCTATGATTGGCACAAGGCAAATGAAGAAGCTGTTGGTTGTGCTTTGTTGTTTCCCCCGGGTGGGATATCTCAGACGCGACGGAAGCTTGCGGAGGAAAACGCAATGAAGAAGACGCAGGCAGCAGCTACGATAGTGTCTTACGTGAACGAGCGCATGCAAGAACAAGAAAAGGCATCAGTCGCTGTCAGTGCGGCCCTACCAGGATCTGCTGCAGCTATGACAGCTCTCCTTCGTCAACGTAGTGTTTGTCATCCCTTCTACCTTCTCGGTCTAAACCCCCAGACAGCGACTGTTCAGGCTGTGAGTCGCTCTCCGTTGTTGTTGTTGTTGTTAGGGTTAGGGTTGGGATTTTCTTCGAAGTGTATCACCATGTCAGTTCTGCTGAAGTGTCGCTGAACTCCGATGTCTCCGTGTGGAACCTGCAGGGGTGCTTGTTGCAGAAGGTGTAGATGTCTAGTGATGTACTGCGAAACACTTGGAGAAACCCAAACTCTACCTGCTCGTGCTTCTCAGAATTCTTCGATTTTCACTTGAAGCTCGCCCTAGCTCTCAGAACAAGGGAAGCTCTGTTGTCTGCCTGGTCCCCTGTCTCCTATGATGCCTGAGTTGACGGGACGTCTTTATGGTAGTAGTCGTAACACACGGACAGTTGAGGAAGACAGTGACCTCTTCGCTTGGCGTCGTCTCTGCGGATCCCTCCTCTCTCGCTTCTGTCTCAATCCTGAACGGGCGTGACGACTCGTAATTCAGGAGGAAGATTTACCAACCATTGCATGCCTTATGCGGGTCCTGTAGAATGTGTATACTCGTATCTAGATCCATGAGTACCAAGAATTTCTGTTACTCCTGGTCCGGTTCTTGACCTTGTCCGTACAGTCTTCCATCTTCTCTCGGAAGCGTAGTCGGTCTGTCCTATCAGAACTTCCTCGGTATGTAGACGTTGCCGTTCAAAAAAGACAAACGTCGTGAACGCGTCTGTTGAATGTTCACAGGTGGAGACCGTCAGAAAGAAGTGGAGAGTGTTCCTTCATCCCGATAAATTTCACAGCATTCCGCATCTCCTTCACAAGGCTACAGAAGCCTTCAAAGTTGTAAGCTCGTCTCATAACGAACCCAAAGTGAAGGTCTCCTGACTAGTCACTGAGTATTCCAGCAGTCCTCCCTGTGGAAGCCTAGTGTTTTGTTTGTACTTCGTTTTCTCGTCGGGGTGCTCCGCCCAACAGCTGACTGACACCCCTTTGCCCTATCGTCTCGCACATTTCTCGACACAGAAGAAGTTCTCGACCGTGTGGGAAAGGCGTGGAATCTCACATGATCTCTCTTTCTTCTGGTGGACTACTAGCGCCTGTGGAACTACAATTCTCTTTACCCGGGAGAGAGAGATTCTTTCCCCCGCCTGGAGAGAGAAACAAGAGATGAGAACTGATTTATCACAAACAGGCAACTCTTGCAGAGTCCCATAAAAAGAATGTTATCTGGTCTAAAACAGCGAGAGTTGTTCTCACGAAGCTGCTCAAAAGAACGAAAGGTGTACCGCATTTGTTGTGGCTATACTTCTAGTTACCCTTTACTCAGTTTCGGGAGTCACCTGTGTATTTACGCTACAGTGCTCGCGGGGGGGAGCCCTCTCTCTATCCCACCCAAGTCTGCCTTAGGCATCGTTTCTCTGTGAAGGCCGGCTGGCACTGAAGGCCTTGCGAATTCCTTTCCTTTGTCGGAAAACACGTCTTTTCAGAACTCAGTCCTGATGGTTTCTGTGGTTTTTTCTGTTGTATCTCCACAGTTTCAGCTTGCTATCGATGAGGCGCTTCAAACTCTTTCGCAGCGCCGTATCGATTCTGGATGGTCTCCTCCGCCTCCTCCGCCTGATCCCTCGTCTACTACTTCTAGCGCTTCTGCTGCTCCATCCGCTTGTCAAGCATCCTCTCCTGCATCTAGTCGTGTGCCATCGTCCCAGGGTTCTCCACTCAATACACCAGACCCTGCGCTGTCCATCCCCCTCCCAACTCGCCATTTTTCTCCGGATTTCTCCGTCGAAATCGCTCCTAGGAGAAAGTCTCTCGGTGTTTTTTTTGTCTATGTTCCCTCCGCGCGGGACTCGGCATTTACAGAAATCACGGAAATTCGGGTGTACGTACATCGTCCGGTCCAAGGCGGGCCACCAGGAGCTCTGATTCCGTCTCCGGAAGCGTTGTCATCGGTCCTGACGAAGACCGTTTTGCTCACCTCGTCGATGAACCCCGGAGAGGATGAACACGCGGCAGCAGAGGAGAAAATTCAGATTGTCGATGCAGTCCAGCCTTTAGAACTTGGAGAAGAAAGAACGTACTGGGTAGGTGTCCAAGTACAAGGAAAGAAGAAAGACTACTCGTTAATTCGCTGGAAGCCTATCTGTCTTCGGCTTGCCCTCCCCCCAACAGTGAATATGCAAGACGCAGTTACTGGCGTAGCGGGTTCTCCTCCAAGTGCCAGTGAAAAAGATGAATATTCAAATGTAGCTTCTGAGCTTAGAGCGCTGGTCGCCTTTCTGAGCAGCTTTTCTGAGGCACCTTTCCTGGATGCCGGGATACGAGCGAAGGTTGTGCAGTCTTCCGCGTGTCTGAAACGTTTACTGATCTACTTCTCCAAGAGGAGGGCAAGGAAAGACGGAGGGGAAGGAGGCAGAAGCGAGATTTTAGCGGAGTACTCGTATTCGACAAGAGATGCTAGACAGCTTCTTCAAAGCTGTATTGAAAAGGCGAAAATTTGGGCTGACCGGAGTCCTTAGTGAAAAGAAAATCGGTGTGAGTGTTGAGTGGTGCCAATGACGTTGTTCGTGCTGACACTCTCTCGCACACACAGTGCGTCGACGAAGAAAGCACGTCTTGTCCAGGAACACATCATGCTACGCGCTCTCACCCTAGAAGTTTTAAACTTCTATCATGTTGCAGAGGGGACAACGGCGCCGACCTGCAGCAGCCAATTCAGTTGCTTGGACGGGAATGACTGGATTGGGTGTCTTGACGCCTCTAAATTGTGCGCCCCGTAGAACGTACGTAGGCTTTCTGGGAGCCTCAGTCGCGCCGACACCTGGCACCCTAACAACTCCCCACAGTTTGTTGTGATGCGGTTTTGTGGTCACTGGGACCGCACAGAGTGTCGGTGAATCCCCCTCTCGATCTCGGATCGGATTCGGTGTTGAAACTCTCATCAATGACGGAAAAAAAACGCCGCCCGGTCTATTTTTCAGCTGGGCTGCGAGGACATGAAAATGCTTCGCCAGTAGTCAATGGTCTGGGAGAGAACAAGTTTACCTACCCGTGCCGAGGCCCCGCGACCAGGTCGTTCGAGCTCCGTGTGGCGTGCTTGAGAAGGGTGGCCTAACTCCGGGACGAATCAGCAATGCTGGGCGTGCTTGAATTGCACTTAAATTGCACGCTGCTTTGTGCGGACGCCATCCTCGAAGCAGTCCGTAGCCTTGTGCTAATGATGCAAGGAGTGATTTCGGTACAAACAGCTTGGATGCGGTGTGACGTGGCCATTACGTGTCTGGTGCGGTCGCCGCTTCGTCCCCTGTACACACGAGCTAGCCGTCTACGTGAGCGAGAGCATTGACTCCCGGACGCGTCAGGTAGTCGGCCGCAGAACGTTTCTCCCCCGGTTTTCCGAATATCCGCCCACTGGAGGAGGGCTGAGCTTGCTTTGCTGGCGGCGTCTCCGGATCAGTGCTTCTCGCTACCTGGAGAAGACACGTTTGTGGTGGCGGTGCAGTTTACTTTTTTGCGCAGTCACAGTTACGTGTCACTACATTAACAGCCACTGCAGACGACCTCTTCTAATCTGCGGCCGCCAGTTTCCTCAGTGAAGGTCTTAAACCGCCGCGGTCAGACTGATACCTCACACTTACGTCAGTGCGGGAGCGCGTACTGAGACAGCGTGCTGCTTCCGAGAGCCATTCTGTTTTCAGCCGTGTACGTGTTGCCGACTGCCGGGTAGTGAAGGTGAGCCAACACTCAGGACGCCCGGGGGACCTCCGGTGCATTTGGGACGGAGCCGAATACTTACCTCTTGCGCGATCTTCAACACCGTGAGCAGAGGGCTTGCGTCATGCCCATGGACAGGCAGTGTACTTCTCTGTCGAAACCCCTCTTCGGTTTGCTCGGCCGTCAAAGTACAGATACCTTTTCCTAAAGAGCAGCGTCGGCTAGTTCAACGCTGGCTCCTCTGTAACTTCTTGGAGAAGACAACACGCGGCTCCCAGGAGGGCCGCGACCCGCACCCAGGAAAAGAATTTCTGGACGCTTGCGGAAAGGAGTAACGACGCTTCCGTTCTATAGAGATTCCAAGGGAGCACCTGGAGAAGTCGCAGCGTCGGTCAACTGCTGTCTACAACCTCGTCTTGCGACGGAGAGTGCAGATAGATTTCTTTTTTGCTGTTAGATAACGAAGAAATTGTCGTTAAGGAGCAATGACTGGGGACGGCCTTTGGTCCGTAGACAAAGCCGGGCGCAGTACCGTTGGAGGTTGCTGCGATTCCTCCGGACACAGGGCCGCGGGTCAACGTGATACGTCCGCCAGGTAGCCAAAGAGCTGTGCTTCGTGTCTAGCTAGCTGCGGGCGGCACCCCGCTTATTTTCGAAGAACCGGTCTGTGGTCGCCCGTGTCCGGTGAGCGTCTTGCAAAGACAGCAGCCAGGAAACGCACAACTTCTTGATTTGCTTCGTTTAGACTGTAGAGCTGCACTATGGCCTCTGAGTACGCCCCGTGCAGGATTGTGGAGAGCTTCTTTGCACTCGCGGCTGAAGCTGCAGAGTCGCCCTGTTACGCCGAGAATCAAATGGTCTCATCCCACCCATACTCCAGATTTTTTGTCGAGCTGTTGAAAGACTGAGCGGCCTATGTTCAAACGGGTTTTATGTCCTTGGTGTCTGCTCTGTACGAGGAATGTGGTAACTTATTTGTACCTCTGTGCGTAGTGGATTCAAGTAGTGTTCCCTCGAAGTGACGCAGTATCCTACATGCGAGTACCTTTACGTCCGATAAAAATTATGGGCTTTAAGCTCATGGATGCACCGCTAGCTTGAGCGTGCTGGAGCACCCCCTCGTAGAACGGGCTATCGATTTCGGTTCTTCAAATGTGCAGTCAAATGTCTCCCCTCGGGTTCCGGGGTCTTCGCCCCTTCACTCTTTTCTTCGTGCTTTACGGAATAGAGTTTTCCCACTGTGCATCCACTTGGGAGCCCACCAAACACGGTGTAAAGCCGCATGTGGCGGGGACGCCGGCGGACACATCCACGACTGCTTTTGAGGCGGCAGCCTTTCTGCAGCGCGGTGTCGCCTATAGTAGGTTCCTAGGACAATTGTCGAACCCTACGCCGCGAAGGAACGTTTTGCTCACCGGGCTGGACACAGGATTGCAGCCTCGGGCGTCCTCCGCAAAGGGGGTGACTGGGCAGAACATTCCCGATTTCCTAGCCCCAGTTAGGAGGCCGAGAACTGCCTCTGCTCCAGCCGGGGCGTCACGTCAGTATCCAATGTTAGCCCTGTTAAGAGGCGGCGCACCGGAAGCACTGCCAGGGGGAGGAAAATCTCCTCCTGGCTCGCCCGGTCCCGGAACTCCGAAGGCCCCTGAATGGATAGACATGTCAGCTATTCCCCGCGTGCATGAAGACAGGCTTCGCAAGGGCAAGAAAAACTTGGTACGCCTGGTCAAGCAACTTGTACCAGACATTGGACAAGCTGAGATGTCTTCTTTTCTTGAGAGAGCGACCGGGTTCAGGAGGTACCCGCTCCTTGATCGGCGAGCTCCACATGATGACAACGCAGCCGACCACGAGATCTGGCAGATTGGTGCCGTGGAAAAGTGGGCGCGACCCCACAGATTCAGAGAGTCTCCTTTCTCGGGGGCACTGTCTTCTTTCCCGGACACCCATGGCAGTGCGCTCTCTCCTACTAGCTTTGTCGAGTCCGCTAAAGCAGGAGTTGCACGGTGGACGATCAAGATTGGATGGGAAAAGGCAATGGAGTCAGCCTGGCCGAAGGGGGAACCGATCGTGGCGACGGACGGAGCCGGCAACAAGTTTAATCTGATACGAAAAAAGACGCTCGGTATGGGCTCGTTCGGTGCAGTGGTCCTCGTCGAGAGTCCTGAAGCGCCAGCCAGGGAATGGGCGAGAAGATTCGCGGTAAAAATTCCGTACACGTTCCGAAGTAATTGTGATGAGGAGTGCTGGGCGCAGTTGAAGCAGATGGCCAACGACGAAGACGAAACCAGGCAACTACTGCTTATGGCGGGGCGCAAGGTGAAGACTTTGTCGCCCGGAGCCTCCGATGACGAGATTCTCGCGTTTCTAGACAAGCAAGGAGTTCTATGTCCCCTGGATTTTTTGAGAATATTGAGCACACCGACAGTTTCGGACGCGCCGAGCACGTCGGAGAGGTTCGAGGTCCCGTCAGATGTGATCGAAAGCCCGGATGGCACGTCATTGTACTTCATGAATCACCTAACCGGGTTCCACGCTCTCGGCCCGGATCTCCACCATCTTCCGCCTGCTCAGCTCAACATGGACACACGCGCGTACATGGTGTACGCGCTGGTCAGACTCCTCGCCAAATTTCACAGCCTGGCCTTAACCCATAACGACCTCAAGCCCGAAAACGTCCTCATTCACCCCACTGGAAAGATGTATCTCACTGATCTTACTATGATGCAGCGAGCTTCTCCAGGTGTTCAAGTCCCATGTGGCAACTGCACGCCACTTTACCTTGACCCGCAAACTGCTACTTGCGCGGTGGTAGACTCGAGGAGGCCGCCCGATTTTGCTAGAGATGGGTGGGCTCTCGGTGTGATACTGTTCCAAGTGTTATGTGACGGTATGATGCCGTACAAGCTCGCGCAGTTAAGCCTTCAGAGTGACGACATACTAGCCTCAGGACACCCGGATGCTCCTCGAGAAGCTGCGGCAATGCTGTACAAAGCAATTGCCCCGTTCCGGCGGTCGGATTGGCACGAACGCCGCTGCAGAAACCATGGAGGTCTCCTGAACATTGCCAAAGCTCTGTTGGACATAGAACGAAGAGATCGATGGACACCTCTTAAGCTGGTGGAGAAAGTTTCCTTCTTCCGAGACGTGGAGGGTCTTGATGTGCCGTAAATCGGTTTTTCTTTGCTAGACCATTTGTGACGTGTACTGTTCTATCTGAAGGGGAGCCGCGACAGCTACCTGTACGAAAGGGGGAAGGCTATTTTTTTTGGCGTAAAGCCAAGCGGGGCGCGCTCGACCGGAACCGTGTAGCGACAACTAGCTCATTTCAAAAAAGCGTACCTTGAAGAGTGTCTTGTGCCAATGCGCCAGGTCACCGTACCCGGTCACTGGAGACGTATCTAGCTACAATCTTGGACTTCTGTGTGCGGGTGACGATCTGCCGGATTCCCGGTAGTAGACCTGATGTAAATTGAGGTCTCGAAGCCGACTCTCCTGCCTGAACGTGCGTCTGCCCAGCTGGCAGTTTGCCGTCATATTCTTCAGGTGACACTCATATAGATGCGTGTTGCAAGAATCAGCCTTGCCGTCACATGTATTGCCTGGCTTCCTGAGGACTGACTCTACGAGCTAAACCTTCGGAGTCCTTCATGAGCAGTGATATGCTCTCGCTCTGCGACCCATGGTCTCGCTTTGAACAGTGGTGGTTCCTAGACGAAGCTCTAACGTAATGAGAGCACCCACTTTCGGTCCGAAGGAACACGGAAGAGGACGTGGGGCCGCAGAGCTGTCCTCTGGCACACACACAACCACACCGAGGAGCGGGCGAGAAACTGGCATACCAGCAGATTCGCCCTGCGCTGCGCTCAGTCACGCAGGTGCAGTAGCGCAAAAGAAGGGGGGTAGGCACACCCTGCTTCCTGAGCTCCTCTGCCGTGGGCGGTGTCGGTGCAGAATTTGCACCCGTCCGCAGAACAGATGAAAAGTCCTGCGACAACGATACTGCATGGAGTCAGAGGTAAGATATTGGGTGCCGAAAACACACGCGGGTGAACAGCAGGTGGGATTTTGCAACAAGTCTCTGAGCGGCGGCGTTCTGGGTGTCGGCTCGGGAGCTGCACCTCCCCTACCGTTTGTGAGAATATGAGGCGGGCCGCCGTGTACGCTGAGGCAAGCACGTCAGACACGTTCGAAGTTGCTGTAGCTGTGTTCATGAATCCAAATGGCTTGCCATTTCCAATCCGAAGTCTGCTTTGAGGACTTTGCGTCCTGATCTTGCCACAGCGGTTATCTTGCAGCTGGTTCTAGGGCGCCCGTGCCTTCACCAGGTAAAGACCGGTCACGCTCATCCCAAACGTCTGGGGACCTGCCGTCAACGGCATCGACTTGGAGAATTCCCTCACTCACTTTACTGGAAGAAAATTCGGCCCCGGTATGATGAAAGCCGCTAGTCCACACGTTATCGCGCGCTGTCCCAGCTGTTCACCATTCTCTGCGATCAGCAGACCGCTCACTCTACGACCATCGGGTACGCCATCTGATTTCGCTGGAGACGGCCCCCCCTGTCGTCAGCAGCCCCGCCTAAGGGATCCAGCGTGTCATCGAGCTGTCCTTTCTCTCGAACTGCAGGATTGTCGTACAACGCCTGTAGGTACTGGGCTCGCGAGTTTGGACCCGCGCCGAAACTGCCAGCCCTTCACCGTACCAATTTGCTCGACGAGCCTGGGCGCTGCGTTACACCCCGCGACGCCGGAAACCCAGATGCCATTGCACAGTCCCCGGGCTCGCCCTCTAAGATGTGAATACACGACACATGGCTTTGTCGCAAGGCACTGCGCTAGGCAGCATTGCCGGTGGTGTGTCTATGGGGGAGCACAAAAGTGAAGGTAGAAGTTCGCCTCGAAGGAAAAATAGAGTACACATGCGTGAAGACACGGCTGCCGCTCGAGGGATTCACGAAATGCAGCGTCAGGGCCGGGTACGGTGTATCAACCCGGACCAGGGGTTCGATCTTGATTGCGTGATGACCTGAGTAAGTGCCTCCCCGGCGTGGCACTATTTGCCGGCGTGCGGACCCACGCCCTCGCCCCGGCTCCACTTCCGATACTTTGTCTCCGGCTGCGGCAGCCTCCTCCGACGATGTCAGCGGGGACGACGCACAGTGAAAATCAGGTACTATACAACTGAAGATGCACATGCTTGCAAGAAGCCGGTACGCTCTGTTGTTGTGGCAGTCGCGGAAAAGTGATGCCGGTGGCTGGCTTTGCACTACACGTATACTGACGGCAGGCTTACGCGGAGTCGACGCCTGTCGACCTGTGACAGTCTCTCTACAAAGAAGAAAGCAGCGTTCGAGAGAAACAAACTTTGCTGAAAAAGACACCTACGAAGGACCCACCCCCACCGCGGAGTGTATAAACGAAGGAACACTCTCCAAACCGCCAAGCCACATCATGTGCATCAGAGCCTTCGCCTGGTAAGCTGGTCCGTGTCTTCGGGGCGAGTAGACAGGCGGAACGCAGCGAAAGAGAAGGTGGCGGGAATGAAAAAAGCCGACAAAACGAGCCCGCAAGGCCGCTTTACGCAAGTAGCTGGAATGTTGCCTACTCGCTCAGCGGCTAACATCCGCAAAGCTAAGAGCCCGACGAATGGCCGTCGCCGAACTGTGTACGCCAACTCCAAAATGAAGGGAAGGGTGCCTCTGCAACTGCAGTGGGCGCCCTAAGAGGCTAGGCTTCATATAAACTGGGGGAAGGTCACGGTGACCGAGAATGCCCATTTGGTGGGCCCTCTGACCCGTCTACAGATGCCGGAGAACGATCGTCCTCGTTGCTCTCTACGAGGACCGTTCGGCCCCTGCAAGTGACTCCGGTTGCCGTCCGAGGAGGTGTGCTTCACGATGAATCACTAGAAGAAAAAAGGTGTGGCTCGTTTCAGCATTGACCATATGTGACGGCCCAGTATGGGGCCCTGCCACACTGTGCCCGAAACTAAAGGCAGTCGGGGTGAAACAGCGTTGCCGCTACTTAGCTGTTGAGCGATTGGCGCTAGCACCCATGCGTGTGACTCGCGCGGTTGCAGCAGGCGCCACAGCTGCCCGAGGAGAGAGTGAACCTGCTACGCAATCGGAGTGGTGCACCGGTGGCCAAGTCGCAGTCCCGCGTGCCGCCGCCCGGAGACAAGGGTAGAATTAAGTAAGGCGTCTTCCTTATCAGTTCAAAGACCCTTACTCCATTAACTCAAGCTTTCGATAGAAGAGGTTTTTTGTAGTTCCAGTACAACGTGGGCAGCTGTCGCAGCTGAGAACGGGCGGACCGTGGGGCAGAGCCGGGTTGCACTGGAGCGGTTAGCGGAATCAGTGGTCGCACCCCGGGGCAACGAGCTCACCCCAGGGCCCCCGCACACTCGCTGCCTCGGATACCACAAAAGCTGGATGGCCTGCAGGAGAAGTGATGTGCCCCCGAGAAAAAAACTTCCTCAGCGAGAAATGTGTTCCTGAGTTGGAGTGCGTCCACTCCCGTTCGTACTCCTTGGGAGCCGGGTGCTGGGATAGCCCGGTTAGTACTCCCTGGAGCTGCGTGCTCGGGTAGCCCCGATGCAGCGGTGCAGGCTCCGTAGTAGACTACTTAGTGGTAGTCCGTAGTGCTGCTCGTAGCCCGCTACACCGGGGAGGCGGAAAGAGAGACGCGACTCTCCCGATGCGTCGTGTTAGATCATAGCGAGAGACGGTGACGGAAGAAGAGAAAGGAAGGGTAGTTAGATCCTCTAAGAAATGAAGAGGAGTGCTCACCTTCCGCAGCAGATCAGGAACTCTCCTTAGTAGCACGCTAGCAAGCGGCAGGAGTTTGCTCGGGAAGAGAGCTCCGAGGTTGTCTCCGATCGTCCCGGGCGTGGAGGAGCCCGCACCTACCTATTTTCTATCTTTATGTGTTCTTATTGTGTGCTCTGAGACTTCTGGCCGTGAGACGACTTGCGTGAGCTGTTGTGCAAAGCTTGTCTGGGTTGAAGGGCGTTGAGCTTGGGCGCACAACATAGACGAGGAATGATTCCACCGGAGGTGTTTTGTTGCAGTGTGCCAGTGAGCTCAGCACATGCGGCGGGACTCTTTCGGCGTTTGGCTTTCACCGCAGTGTGCGGGGTTTGGCAACCCAGGTGCCCCCACGCACCGACTTTTACTGCAGTGGCTCTCAGCTGGCGCTGTCGAGGCCCTTCTTACACCTGTCTATTGAGCTTCTGACACGAGCGGGACAGTCGTCTTAGAGCGACTGCCACGCCGCTGCTTGCAGTGACTCGTGACTGTTTTACGCCTGGTGGCCCGCTATCAGTTTCAGCCTCGGACAGGGCGCTTGCGCAGAAGGCGCCCAGCCAAGCTGGCGGGACTCGGTCCGAAGAGCGCAAGTGATGGAAGTCATCGCGCGAAGTCCCAGTGTTTGTTTCTGTCCAAGCTTGCACACGAGCTGACTGCGGACGCTCGATACGTAGCATGCACCGCCCCGCGGTTTTGGGGGCCGGAGCGGCACGGGGTACGAGTGCAGGCAGTCACGCCAACAGGTTGGTGATCCTATTGAAGAAATGAGATATAAGGTTGAGGCATGCCGTCTATCAGACGCACAAGCCGTCCTTAGACGCCCCTGTTCAAAAATTCCACTGTGCAATACAACTCCTCCCTGCCTGGGAGCTCCTTTTCCCGGTTCGTTCGGGACACGGATCAGGGCTGCAAGTCGGACGAAAATTTACTTTTTGCAGTGCCATTTTTCAAGCAGGTTATGGGCTCTCGTGAGCCCTCCGCTTTCAGCCCACGCGGCAATGCCGCTCTTGCTCCGAGATCATACTCCTCGGATGGAGAACCCAGACCTGGGCTGAATACTGACCCGATTCCCAGCGCCTCATGTCTCGGCCATTTTGATGCTTGCATGCGACGGAGACACGGGTTGTGGGGGGCAGCACTTTACATCAGCGCATTTACAGCTAGACGACTGCAGCTGGCGTCACCACTTGGAAAAAAACGGCGGCCACATGTGACCGCCGCAACTATTCCGGCCTTCTGCTCGAACTGACGGAAGAGGGATTTGTCTGGATATGCTGGCAGGTTTGCTTGCCTCTCCAACTGGATAGCCACTTTGACTCCTCGGCCGCACTGTTTACCCACGTGGCGCGAGAAAACGGTTGCCCCTTCCCTTTGTGCGCGGCTTCTGCGCGGGATGTAACCAGCATAGCGTCCAAGATTCTTGGAAGTGCGACTGCCACAGCTAGCGAATGTTTCCAGCCGAAACCACTTTCACCACTCTGTAGTCCTGACTTCCCTGGTTCCTCAAGCACGGTCCAACCCACACGAGTGGGCGGTCTCACGTAGTGCCCTCAGTTCTTGTCGGTAGACCGCACCCCTCCTCCCACTACACACTTCCTGTATGCTCACGACTCTATCAGTTTGTGGCACGGGAATTACCTGATCCGTGGGGCCCTACCCTAGCAATCATGCCTTGGACGTCGTCCGACTCCTTCGCCTTCATCTCGGGAGACCCCACAGTAAACCGTGAGCAGAGAAAAGAAATCGAAGAAGATAACGATTTCTTCCTGACGCACCGCTCACGTCCGCTACCGAGCTCTCCCCCCCCGCATCCCTCCCTACGATCCTCACCAGCTAGCCCAGCCCAGCAAAGTGTTGCAGTCGCCTCAGAAGAGATTCAGCGGGAATCGCCTACCGAAAAGAGGGAATCCAACTGCGCGGACGGGTCCCAAGACACAGACACGGTAGGACGGACTCCAGTTCAGGACAGTCAAGCCCCTCTGTCTCCCACAAGTCACCAGCGGCGGCCGTCTTCCGATGGGGGCGCTCAACACGAGGACGTTGAGGAAGATGAGCTTGCAGACGATGCGGAGGACGGTGACGGCTGCCGTCAGCGAAGAGACACCAGATCTGCATCCGTCGCAAGGCAAGAGAGAAGCACACGTACAGGCCGACACAGCATTTGTTCAGTAGAGAGCGCCGTCAGAGGGCTTTCGGACGATACACCGCCATCAGGACTGTCCCCCCGCCAGATACTTCTGAATGACCTGCGTGATATCAAAGACGGGGACGACCGTTTCCAGAGAGTGTACTCTGCTCTGGTAGATGCCTGCAAGTCAGCAGGCGCCTTATGGGAAGATCCCAGCTTCTGCGCGTCGCCCGAAGCTCTGTACAAGGTACGACATCCTTTCGAGTTCTTGGCACCGGCAGACAGGACGGACTGAGGGCGCAGGGGCAGCGAAAATGTGAGATATCACAAGGCGTGCTGCCGTAGCACTCTCAGCATCAGTCAAAAAAGTGGACACAGACTCCTCCGGATCCGAGAAAGCGCTTCCGCAACCTCAGGGTATTGTGACTTCCCTCTTAGCCAGCACGGTAGCGGTGTGCCCGCCGTGTGTCACGGTCGGCCATGCATTCTGATGGGCTTCTCGTCATCACCCTTCCCTTTCATGTATTCAGCGCTTTGGCACGGGGCCAGCACTTGATCCAGGATGATCTGTGTGTCGCTTGCACGCAGGCCCCTATCATTCCTCCCTTTCATCTGTTCAGCGCTTTGGCGCAGGGTGGCACTTGACCCAGGGTGATCTATGTGTCTCTTGCACGCAGGTCCCTAGCCGTCTCCCATCCTACGCAATTGCCGGACAGGCTCCAACCTCTAAGGGGGATACACATCAAGCGCCACGATGGGTTAGAGCGTGCGGAAACTCCCCGGCCCTTGCCCAGCAGCGATTCGTCTTCTTCAGCTCGCGGCGACCGCCTTCGACAATCCAGCAGGGGCAGCTGCCGGATACGAATTTCACTGGAGCTCTCTGCGCCCTGGTGGCTTCTTGTCCAGGCGTACTGCGCAGAATGATTAGACATGCTGACAGGTGGCGGTGAGCCTCTCCCAAGTGGTTCTACGGTGTCGGCCTGAGATACTTATCAGCCGGCATTGCTTACGAGTGAACACGAGTCCTGGCTATAGAAACGATGAGCGATTATCACTGTCACCCCCGTTTACACCACTCCTTCTTGCAAGATCTCTCCCCAGCTCTCGGGTCACATAGGAACACTCCACGACAGACTGTCTGCCTCTCTTCTCATTCGGCTTTGAATTCATTCACTAGAAGAGAACTCCGCAGAAGTCGGAGTGCCGCTGCAGAACTGGAAACGGAAAAGCCACGTCTCAAATTTTGCCCACTCCGTCAGCAATACAGGCTGTTGCTCCGTGCGTCCAGAGAACACGGCCTGGTTGGATTTTGCTTCTACGGTCCTCTGGGTGAGTGGCAGCGGTTCTTCATCGACACTCTACTTCCATCCAGCAGGCCAACAGACACTCTTGAAAGCTCTCAAAGTGGTCCTGGCGCTCCGCAAGCCGCGGACCTTAGTGACAGTCTCCCAGCTGACGAGAAGTCGATGTCTCCCGAAGAAGCCGAGGCGCCAGGAAATACCAACGCATCCGTCCGACGAGCGAATCAGCACACCACCGCTCGACCGCCTGCGCCACACGACAAGCACGACCGTCATCGGAATACGATCTTCACGTCACCGATTCAGTTTGGATTCCAACCAAAGACTAAGCAGCCGAGCTCCAAGAAGCAAAAAAGCCGTGAGAGGTATCCCGAGAGTGAAGACCTTGCCCGAGACGGCGGCGGCGGCTTTCCACGCAGTGAGGCACGCACTCTAGTAACAGGACGTCGTGGACGACTGGGAGACACCGAGGATGCTGTTGGAAGAGCTGTGCGACTCTCAGCGGAGCCAAGTGAAGAATCCAGGGAAGAGATGACTGACGGGGAGGGCGTTGAGGAGCTCTGTCTACTGTGGGTCCCCTACACAAAGACGCCCGCTGCACCTCTGGTCGGACGAGAAGTTTTTTCTCTGTGCCGATCAGCGAGAGTCATGTAGAATAACTCTTCTCGTCCAGCTGCCATCCGCTGCTTCACACGACAGAGACCCTTCGAGTGAGAGAAAACCTCACAGCCCGGTCGCTGCAATGAACTTTAGCATTAGTATCTTAACCGCAACATGCGTACTGAAAGAACTGCTTCCGAGGTTGTACTGGGAAACAAACTCACAAGTGATCTGGGGCCACTGGCACACCACTGGCTTTCTCTGCGATTTCCCGCACGTTTTTTTCTTGTAGGTACAGCAGCTGTAATCAACCGGAAGAAATGTGGCTGCCGCTCATCGAGAAGGCGTATGCTAAGTTTGTTGGGTCATACGAGGCCATATGTGACAAGTGCGTGAACATCTCCTCATCACATGATCTGTTGAATGAGAAGACACCTTCGCTCGTGCTGTGACAGCGTGCGAACCTCCATCCGGCTGTCCGTGACCCTCACGGGCCTCTGCGGCTTGCTGTGCGGATGCCAGTTAGGACTGGTCGTGGCCTCTGCCTGAGCCGAGTGAACAGGCGCGCACAGAATGGCACTCGCCACAAAGACTGAGTTTGGGTTTTCCACCTTGCTAGAACCGCTTTGGCCAAGGCGACCGAGACCTCACCCGCCCGATGTTGTGCAGAGCAGCGCACCGCTCTATACCGAGGTGTGGTCTTTTGTCGGCCTCTTTGTACAGAAGCATTACAGACATTCTTGTTGACCTTACTGGAGGCGCAGGTCAGCAGCAAACCGTTTCCACGGTAGGAAAGCGACGTCGCCTGCGGCGGCGGCTATGTCGTGTTTCGGTCCGGTTTGTCAAACCGAGCACTAATCATGGTCTTCCAATAGTCCCTTAGGAATGCTTGCACCACAGAGCTAAAAACTGCTTTCAGCTCAGTACCGCGAAAGTGGAGTCACCCTAAGAGTGGGTGCAGAGAGAATACCTCTGCTGGGTAGGAACACGTCGGGGTTCCCGGCCCGCGTCGACGTCGAACTAGCAGGCAAACAGGCAGTGCGTGTGAGCCAGAGCGTTGCCTCTCAGGCGAGGAAGTCAGTTTCAAACAGGTTGCCAATGAGGGTGTGGAATCCTTATGGAAAGTGCTATGCAGGTGGGTGACTTGTCTCAGTACCCGTGCTTAACACTTCGGGAATTCCGTACTGAGATGCTGATCTAAGCTCACTCCACCAGCTTGCATTCCTAACGACGACACGGGATGCCAGGCACTGCCAGCGATCTTGAAGCCTTCAGAACGACGGACGCATGTAGATTTTGGGACCCGGACTCGCAGTCTACTTCACGAGTTGCCACCGCCCTTGTCCGCGACGTGTGTGTACTCCTGGGCCTGCCGGAGGATCTGGATGGCCCGTCGGTGTCAATCCATTGAGTGTCCCTAACTGTCTGGCTGCGGTCAGCAGCGTTACCGAACGTCACTCATCGTCACGGTTGTCAGCGTGACGGTCCTTTCAGCTGCAGCGCCATGGGGGACGTGGTTATGGTTGTTACTACTGGAGACAGGGGCAATCTGCGCCGAAGCGCAGCAACTGGCGGCCCCTCAGATGCTTCCCCCGCAGTGGCAAGCCCAGAAATAACGAGGGACAACATTCTACTGGACAGGCCTTACTGCATTCTGGATGTAGTGGAGGTTAGGAAAAACCCCTTGGCAGCTCGCAGCATACGCTTAGAGCGAAGCAGATGTGAACGGAGCACAGTCCGCCAGCAGAGCAAGGACCTGTACAATAAGGTTTTCCCAGGGAGGCGTAGAACACCTGTTATGACGGTCCGCCCGGCCCGACAATGCTGTACATAGACTCCGGTGCTGTGGCTCCAGCTTCATCTGAGTGCGGCAGAAGTGAACGGACCGAGGTCAGGACCACTCTGCACTGACACACCAGCACGGGCTGGAAAATGTGCTTCGGCGAAACCTGCTGATTCTATATGTGCTGCGTTGGGACTTCAGTCAGAGGCAATCAGGCTTGTGCGCCTCTTGAACCCGTGGGGCCAGCCGGTTTGGCGAGGAGAATTTTCGGATTATCATCGCATCTGGAGCAAGTATCCTGGTACGTGGACAACCGTTGTTAGCAATGTGGAGTCGAGAAAAAGCCCCAATGAGGCCGTCCCCGCTACGGCTGTTTTCTCAGCTATTCCTGCAACAGCGCCAAAATGGCTGACTGACAGCTTGGGGAGACACTGCATTGCCCGCCTTGTTGAAGCCGAACAGCCGGCTGGGACGATGCTCTGCCAGGATGGAGTCAGCCGGTCTTTCCTTTAGTCCACCTTTTCGGAACGAGAATAAGACCCTGGCACTAGCGTGTGTAGCACTTTGTCTTCCTGACAATATACTGCCTTCCCAGAATCAGTAACACGAGTAGGTTCACTCGTGTGCGGTTGATACAAACAGACAACCCCTTTGCAACTCAGGAACAGTGCATCAGTCGCCTGTGGCTCTAGGGGGCTGACAGGAGAAAAATTGTGGAATCAGCAGCTGGTGATTCCCTTAGACAGCGTGTTTGTGCTGTACGACTGGGAATACATCGCTCTTGTATTCGCTTGTGACCACCGCAGTTCCACGAGTGGACAGGACAGCGACTCAACCTCGACAGCTGGCCAGCAATGTCTCCTTCCGTCTTTCGCCTGTGGACAGATTTGAAAGACAAACTAAATTACCGGTTTGGGCAGGAGCCAGGTGAGTAACCCTCCATCCGGCAGGAGCCCAGCTCAGCCGTTTGCTAGGACCCTGGCGCCGCCCTTACACCACCAAGAGCGAAGGCTAGGACGTCTGACTCGTTGCGAGATCGCATAGCTCTCAATTTCCAGGCACAGCCATGTGTGTTTCTTCAAAATGCTCAGCGGGGGGGGAGTCCGGACAGGGCTGTAAATATCTGAGCAGCAAACGGCAACCCCAGTCTCTGGTCGGGTCTCGTTTGCTGCACACCGCTCCCGGTCAACTTGCGGCTTGTCTCCTGGGCAGGTACTTTCTGGATCAGGTTTGAGGATTTTGCTCGAGTGTTTGACAGCTTGAAGTTGTGCTATCTCTTCGACTCTCTCGCCGAATCATCCAGAATCCCCAGTAATGTGCGTTCTTTCGCAAACGGCGCTCGAGTCACTACAGTTCCTAGCGCGGACAGAGTCGGTCCAGCTCCGGCGGGAAGTTCTGCGTACGAAGGAACAGACGAGTATATATTCGCCTTCCAACATGCCAATGAATGGAGGGGCAAAACCGCCGTGGGTCTGCCGCGCTGCTGGTCTGCCAAGTACATGAGCCGCGCTAGGGCAGTCAGCAGCTTCGGAGCTCTGAGGTGCGTCACCTGGAGCAGGATTCGAGAGGACACGAATCAGCCACTGCAAACCACAGAAGGCGGATTGCAAAAACTGACTGTGTGGGAAGGTCGCCTACAAAAAGGCGGCTTGTACAGCTTGTTGGGAGACAGATCTCGTCCTGTCCGGGACGCTAATCTACTGCATCGTCATGCACCAGTCCGAGAAGCTCCTCTCACCTAGCGTGACCCAGCACTTTCACACTGGATGCACCTGTGGGACCCACTCTGAACTGCATTGATCGGTGTTTGTTCCTCCACAAACAGAGGCTCTTCTAAGGTCGCGGTTCCCTCGAGCCGGCCGACAGAGGTTGGTCTGGTGAGTGGCGGGACCGGCGACGCCAGTCCGGGCAGTCTTGTCTGCGACGCTTCGGTGCGCGCCGCCACTTCTGCCGAACAAGCAGCTCTACCATTTCCGGTGACTAAGGATGCAGACATGTTGGGATCTGAAAGCGTTCGGCCTGCTCCGGCAGCCGAGGCATCAGCTACAGGAGCTTCTGGAGCTTCTCAAGACAGCTGTGGCGGCCCGGCTGATGGCCCTCAGAGAGCGGACGGATCACATGCTGTGGCCGCCGGAGCTCCCGCCTCGCAGAGACACTCAGTCCAGAGGAAACCATGTGGAGCTCCACGGTCTGAGAGTGGGCGACAGCCACGCGACTCGCTGCCTCCGCAGCCTTGCAGCATAGTCGGCAGGGTGGGGGGCACCTCCTGCGTTGTCCAAGAAATTCTGCACGAGCCGGACTGCTGCTGGGTCAACGCTCCAATGTACCTCATCACCCTCCCAACGCCCGAGCAGGTCGTGGCAGCACTGACGCCAGCTGCACCAGAGGCAGGAGACGAGTGCGGGAAACGTCTTGGAGAGGCGGAGCCGACGGGTGAAAATGCTGAGCATCAAGGAGCCCGCAGCGGCAAAAGGGGAAGCATAAACAACAGAAGCACTGAAGTCGGGGTTTTTATCAGTTTGATGCAGGTGGTAGAAGCTGACGTGGCACGGACCCCGCTCGTCCCCACAAGCTTTGCCCTGTTTGACGCTCCCCAGGTCAGTTTTGTAGGCTTGCGTACCCGGACCCAGTAATACGTGTATGGCTGGCGCCTGCTGCACCTAGGCCCTCCAGTGTACCGCCTAGGAAGGGGTGGCTCTGTAGTAGTGTCCGATGCGGACGAGCAAATGCGCTTCCGTGTAAGCGTAGAAAGGCTGCTTCTTTCTTTAGGATTTTCAGCCCTGCATCAGAAAGGTGACGTGCCTGGCAAAGAGCTCCTTGGCTACTTTCTGTGAGCGCAGGTTGACACATTGAAGAACCTCAAACCTGGGGTGCCTGCGTACGGACAGGGCTACACCTGTTGCAGCAGTGGAGGCTGTCATCCCGGTTTTTCTTGCAGGCCCCCTACCGTATTTGGGAGTGCGATGGCTCCCGTTGCATTCTGCGAGCGGTTCCGCCAGACCACACTGAGAGTCTTCCGAACAGCGGCACAAGTGGCGATCCCGACGCAACCTGTCCTCTTGCCGCCTCCACAGTCAGAGTGGCGCCTTCCCGCGAAGTCACTGCAAAGTGCAGGCTTTGCACTCGCGTTCCCTCTTGCAAAGGGGGTTCATCAATCACCGGCACGGCTGGAAAGTGGAGACCAGCTTTGCGCGCACGGACGGACGGACAACAAGCTGGTGGCAGGTCGCCCCGAGGGCTTGGGGATGGAGGTGACAAGCGCCAGGAAGGATGCAGTGCCGGCCCGAACTGGCTCCCAGCAGGACGAAAGTTGCTTCTTGTCTGTTATCAGAATGTTAGCCTAGATAAAGTAAAAGCCTGCGACCGAGAGTTCGTCCTGAGGATTTTTGCGACTGTACCGGTGAGAATGCCCGAGTCGTTGAGGGCTTCACGCCACGACTTCGAGCGCACTGGTCGTAGTACGATCAGGGCGGGAGTATTTGCTTCACGCCGGGCTGTGTTCTTAGCTGCTGGTAAGAAGCGAGTCGGGTGAGCGGGCGTTGGGTCGCGCCCCTCACATCTGGACACGTACGGCAAGCGATGCGGGCGACCGTGCTTTTTAGGCTTTCACAGACAAGCCCTCTTGAGAAATATGTTAGCAGTAGTCCAGAGGTGTCGCTTTGCGTTGTTCCGCTGACTGCGTAGCTACTAGTGCACCCGCTACCGCTCCCCCACGAGGAAGCCTTCCGGGGTTCCTGGAATATCCTGACGGCGGGTAAGTCCGCAAGTCTTCAGTTACACCACGGGCACCTGTTCATTCGTCCTGGCGAGGCGGGCAGCCGCTTGTCGGGCGTGCTTGCCAACGGAGGTGTCTTCCTGTTCGGCGCAACAGGAAGGCTGCGAGTCGAAGCGGATGCCTTGCTGGCTCGTCGTGGCTCCGCGAAGCTCCAACGCCAGGAACCAGCGTGCCCCAACAGTGTCGTGTTGTGACCAACGACTAACCTGCAGGAGGCCGTCTTCTTCAGGAGAACCTGACTCACCGGTTGGCCGTGAATAGTTCCTGGGCACTCAATCCCCAGTATGTTTTCTTTCTGGATCCCAGGTAAGAAGTGATCGGCGTGGCACGAAAAAGGCACGTACAAGTTAAAACTATTATAATTCGTAACTTGCTTCAGTTTGCCCGCAGGTGTTGTTGGCAGCCGCCAGCAGGCGTACCAGGCAGCTACAGGGAACCTTCTCTCGCTGTGTGTTGCCTGCCGTGTCGGGTTCGGTCCAGCATTTCCTTCAGTTCTGAAGGCTTTCAATGTGAAGAAGCTGTTCATCGATCCTTGCTTTCAGATACCGTTTCACAACGATCAGAATGAAATTAGAACGAATCCAGACAAAGAAGCGCCGAGAGTCCTCGAAGGTGGGCGATGGTGCCAGATGAGGAGGAATATGTACGGTCTCTCCCGACGGCACGGCTTACAAAAAGTCCGAGGGGTCTGAGTGGCGAGAGCGGTTGAGTGAAGGCATTCCACACTGGAGTCCTCTCAGTTGTCAGACGCCTGTGCCTCCCCGGGCAGCCCCCCAGCAGGTCTGAATCTGGACTGTGTACCTTTCTCCTGCGTTCACAATTCGTCTCCCCCCCTTGCCTACAATGTGCTAGCAGAGGCACACTCCCGGAGGTGTTTATCACGCCCTGTCCACATTCCCCTGTCGGGCCTGTCCCAATAATTCCCGAACAGATTGGACTCTTGCTGTCTCGGCTCTTCTCAAGACGCTGCTATGGCCAAGCACGACTCGCAACGACCTGTACCATCAGCGACCCAAGTAGCCCCTCCCGGGAGTCCGACAACTCCGATACAGCAGCCAACAGTCGAAGGTTAGTGCGGAAAATGCTCGAAACGAAAGTGCCTGCTCTTCATCCTGCTGCAGGAGTCCGGACGACAGCGACCAGAGGGCTCCGTTCTCGCACGGGCACAAACTGTTTTTGCTTCGTCCTGGTTTAAGTCAATGAAGGATGCGATCCGCCCCCATGTTGTGACGGTGACTGCGTCTCATATATGCCGTCAGAGCTGCGGTCAGCCCTGGTGGGCCAAAGACTCCGGAAACCTCGCAAGCCGTTGCTCCTCCTGGCCCCGACAGTGAATACTCCTACGAAGGCACTCGCCTACGCTATATTCGGCCGAAGTTGCAAGTAAGGGAAAAGCCATGACGTGTGCGACGACTGAGCCGCTACTCTTTACCTTCGCATTCCTTCTCGCCCTAGGTGAACCGCCTCCCCCGAAGTGGGGATGGAGCCACCCAGGAGTGAGCGCGACAGTCTTTTTGCGATCTCTCCCCGTGGCTCGCTCTTTCACATTAGGAAGCAACCCTTGAAGGCGGAGAGCGCCCCCCTCCTTCGCCAGTCTCAGCATTGCACCAAGCTGTGGATTTTAGCTGCTGTTATGTGACAACAGGTACCTGCAGATGAATGGCACGTTGAAAGCACCTATACCTCCGACGACACCGCCTGCATCCACATCCGACTTCCAGCGGTCGAGGTACTCAAACGCGAAACAGAAGGCACTTGATGAAGATTCCTCCGTCAAGACCCAGGCGGCGATATGTTTGGGGGCCGTGGGGGGTCCCCCCCCTGACTCCAGTTGCTTTTCTCGGCCAGCGTGTACACCCCTCACAGACTCCCTGGAGTCTCTCACGCGATAAGCAACCCTTAGCAGGCGCTGAAATGAAGAGCCGCACCGACGGAGCCCCCGCGCAGGCAGGTAGCACCTCAGTGCAGCCCTATAGTTCACGCGGACTCGCGCCGCAAGTGAACGGGCTACTAGGCGTTCCCTGGGTTGATCGTAGGATCTACCGTGGTGTCCACTTCGCAGGCAATGACTGCTACTGAGAGATGGTTCGTTCTTGGTTCTGGATGTGCACTCAGGATCCGTTTGTTGTCGTCCCCTCGGTCTCAGAGAAAGGAAATCGAGGGGCATTCAGGTTACACATCTTCAGTGACAAGCCACTGAAGGTACTGATTCACATGAAGGGCGAAAGAGGGCGAAGTAACCTCACGTTGGGCGCTGAAATTTTCCCTGCGGTCGCCCGAGGTACAGTCCGAGAGGAGCCGGACACAGCCGACGTTCGTTGCATCCCCGTAGTAGTCAGCACCTGGAGAGCCTTTGAACCTTGGATCTCTGTCTATCTATATCTGCCTATCTTTATCTATCCATCTGTATCTATCTATATCTATCTAGCTTTAATCTATCCATCCATCTCTCAAACCTATCAGGGTATGGATAGTGAGTAGCGGCGTGTCGGCGTGCCCCGATGGACAGTCCCGTCTGGGGTTCTTTTGAAGAAACCCGAAAGCTCTCAGGAAGTTGAGGAACACCGGGATCGTCGCTGCTCGGCATTGCACGAAATCCCGGCGTCCGCCCGTGCAAGAACAAGCTCAGCGACGTTTCATGACAATATCATCAAAGAATATCCCAAATTCCTGTGGTCTTTTCCTCCCTCCTCAGCAAGTGATTGACCTCAGCAAGGCTCCAAACTTCCTCTTCGCCGGGCGTTGGACGCCTGACACTGCGGGTGGAGCTCACCTGTTCAGCAGACAGTTGCGAACCCCAGAGCTGCGTGCCAAGCCTCTTGCGTGCCGCACTCAGGACAAAATCGGTAGGGATGATCGTCGCCTCCCCAAGGCTGCTCGGGCTGCATTGCTAACAGTCGAACACTGCTGCCATTTCGTGGGAGGGTGGACGCGCCGCGCCTCGGCTGCAGCATCACGCGAGCCTAAGTCGGATATGTCCTCGCAGGTGGTCGGGAGCTACCCAGAGATCCCTCTAAAGTATTCGCCCTGACTAAGCTGCAAGCTTCACCGAACGTGGTGGAAACAGAAACAGGGAGCTTCCACGAAAGCGGCCCTTCATCTGCGCCGTCTAGCCCGATGGCTAGAAAAGAGGACAATTCGCCAATCAGCGAGACAAGAACGGGCGGCATCAAAGCCGTGGGGGCAGAGGAAAGACCACAGTCCAAGTTCTTACAGCAGCCCCCTGCGACAACGGTGACAGGGCGTCTCCAGGCGGACAACCGAGTATCTCGAGCTCGAAACAAGTTGTCCGCGTCGTTATGCTGGGAGAACAACCCATGTTACCTGCTCACAGTCGAGGACGAGGTGCACCTAGACATCACGTTGAGCCGTGCCGAGGAGAAGTGGAGAGGCGCGTGTGAGCAGGTTAGCACACCCCTCGATTGCAAGCTATGGGGGATCGGCGGCGCACGCATAGATAAGTTCAGTAGCGGATTGACTTCAGCGCCCTGGTCCTTCGACTCAACATCTTCCTGAGACTCTCACCTGCCTGCCGAACCGTTCTCTGCTTACGCCTTGCTCGTGCAGCGAAACGAGCAGCAACGCCGTGTAGGCTTTAAGAAGTTCTTCAGGGGGACCAGTTCACTCTCGGGTCTCGTAGTCCACTCCTCATCAGCCGTTCAAACAACAGTGCACCCGTGTCTTCTTGTGTGCGGGCTGCTGCACAGGATCTCATGGGGAGCTCGATGGCAATATACCTGCTTAGTGGGACAACCGTGTCAACACAGGCTATCGTCGATTACACGCCTTTTGTTGTAAGCGCTTCCACTATCCCTCCACAAAATAAGGAGACCGGATCGGTGTCTGGACGCGGGAAGCACAAGAGTGCCAGCTAGCTCTATGCTAGTCGAGGAACCCGCTCGGTGCGCATACCTTCTGAATCGTATAGGTGGACTGGGAGGTCTCATTCTCGGCGGTCCTGAAACCTCGTGAGGGCACCCTTAAGAGTGACTACCTCATCGTCCCTTGCACGTACAAGGTACGGTCTGTTGCGTCTCCCTTTGGGCCGCCATCGAAGCTTACCCTGATCGTCCGACTACTCGCCTGCCTGCCCGGCAGCCGATACGGAAGCAGTACACAGTTTCGTTCTTGGCTTGAGTGATCCGAAGAAGCGGGTCAGGAAAGGACACACGAGCTGACTGGCGGTTTTTGCTGTTGATGCCAGGCAGGAAAAGTGGGTGACTTCCTCCTCCGCGTCTGCGGCTCCTCTCACAAGTACAGGGTGACCGACGTAACTCAAGTGCAAGAACCCACCGTCGGACAGTAGGGTACGTGTTGGTGGTCTGATGGACTTCCATTCATAAGAGACAAGAGAAGAAAGGGCGCACCAGCACTCATCTGGACAAAAGCCAAGTAGTGCAGGAGCCCCAAATCACCAGGAGAGATTATAGAGTGGATCCGAGCAGGACCCAGGGAGGGATTCCGGACACCATCTCCGCCATGCCTGATGGCCCCAGTTAGCATGCCTGACAGTAGACTCGAGGCGGAAGCGGGAACGCTAGCTAGAAATTATGTGCTGGCTCTCAACTCAGCCGCTTTTTGGGGCTAGTGGGCGCCAGCTTCTGTTGGCTCACCGGAGCGGTGTGGGCGTCGAATACGCTGCTCCACATCCTGGTACCGCAGCCCGTGCCTTCACGTCGCGCAAAATCTGATAAAAACTTGCACACAGTTCAGACCGTCCCAGAGCTTTCCGGGGTCTATTTTCCTGGGGCGGGGCAGGTTCGAGGAAAGGCAGAAAACTTCGCTAATACGACGGGCACTGGTGGGTGCGGACAGAAGAAAGCGAGACAGAGAGCCGCAGTGGTGGTTGCTTCGCCAGCCTTAGCTGCGTTGTACCTTCTGTAGTATCAAGGGCTGGAGTCCAACAAAAGTTCTGCTTTGCTGCTGTCTCCACCCGGACAGGCCGGCGGCAAGAAGGTAGCCGGCTTCGTCAGTCAGCGTGACACCCTAGTCACTGGCTGCTGGGGATAGCTGGAGAAGGCGGCAGAGCTTCCTGCAGTCGAATGCAGTTCCATAGCCGATCGCTGCACAAGCAAGCCTACAATGATCCTTACACTCTCAACCCAATTTTGAACTGTCTAGCCTACGGGGAAGAGAAAACTGTGCCAAACCTATGGTACGAGCCCGAGCGAGCTCGCCGAGGAGGCGCCCCAGGTCACGTCGAGTCCCGGGCCGTGCTTACTGGACTGTGGAGCGGCAGGGGGCCTTGGGTGTCCTGTAAGTGCTTGCAGTGTCGGTTGGTGGCGCCGTCCCATCTAGTCTCTGCCCGCTCGTGCTGTGCAGACCGGCTACAAAACAGCAGTTGGAAGCTTAGCCAGGACAAGCGGGGCGCGAAACCCAGTGAGCCCAGACAACGTTATATCCCATCGCTGCGAGTGGGTCATCCTCCTGTCGTCACTCTGCAGTCACCAGGCTGCACCAAACGTTGAACTCCCCGCAGCAAAAGGTTGTGCGATAGTATCGATCCGTTCTCTCGCGGCGGCCGCTTTTGGACCGGTCGGCGTTGAATTAAGCCTACACACTTATCTGTATTCGCTCCCCTGAGCACATCGTGGGTCTGAACAAGTGTTCGCACGAGGGCAGCACCACTTACACAGTGTGCAAGTCGGATGTGGCTTAGGGGCATATAGTCGAGACCCAGCCTGTTACCCATCGCCAGGGGACAACGAATGGCAGCACCCTCGTCCGAAGTTCTATCCCTTTACAACGGTGAATTTTCCTCTTCGGCGGCGACGAGAAACAGTGCCATCTCAACGAGCGCAGTTGCAAGGGGAGAGACCTGTCTCCGATCTACCAAACTCCAGGAGTCGACATCAATCTAGGGCCGACTGTCCCGAGGCCACAGAGGTCTCTCACTCCACGCCCACTTCACTCGGCGGCGCGAGACAAGAAGTAATATCTGGATGTGGCCTCTATGGCTCTATTCGTTGTTTGCCTATCCTCCTCGATGTGCCAGGGAAGCACGGAGCTAAGGAGTTTCCATCCCAATTCTCGGTACTCTTGCCTGCGCAGAGCTATTCATTGTGACTCGTTTCGCTGACAGCTAGGTGTGTGCTTGGCCGGTCACCGTCCCTCCTCCTCGCCGTCTCTTGTGTCGACAGCAGCCCTTTCCGCTCTCTCTCTTGGTCTTCCTTCGTTACTCTGGCAGTGACGCTTTGGCGTTAAGCTGCTTTCTGTCGTCCTGCCTTCACCGGTACTTGTTCTACTAGTTCTGTTCAACTCATGAGTTGCCGCGTGGACAGGCAAAAAAGAAGCCTTCTCCCAGAGTTGTCGACATCACTTTCGTCCCACCTTACAGAGGCTGCACGGGTGCAACCGCCCTCGCTTCGCGGAAGCCTCCTTGCGATCACCACTGGGATCTGCCCTGCCGACGACTGTCAAGAGCAGGGTACCGCGGCTCAGTCAAACGTGCCACGCGAAGGCCTGCTTGGTGAGACCGTTCTACATCATGTCTGGCAGTACTCCCCGGTGGGGCTCGACTGGCCATGCATTGTCAGACGAGCCTGCCTGTGGTTGCTGGTTTCGCATTGCCCGTCAACTTGTTTTTTTCGCTTCGTACCGCGCTGCGCAGCGCAATACCCGGTGGTCCTGCACTATACCGCCGGCCTCCATACTATCCCAGGTGCGCTGGCTTCGCGATGCCGGAGAGTTCTTCTCCTGTGTTGCGGGGTGGGGGAGCCGACGCCAAGGTGCGCGCAAAGGCTCAAAGAAACTGAACTACTCTTGCCTCGCGAGCATGTCGGGAGAGCAGTAAGCAGACGGCCGTGTCCCGAGTACGATGAGCCGGCTCTGACGCAAGGCCTCCAAATATCGCTTCCGGCTTTGTGTGCCGGCCCTTAAAACCAGCAACTTCGAGCCGAAGCAGCCAGTGCTAATCATACAGCTATTGAACGCGCAGGAGTCGTGCGAAGTGTTCCATGACCTCACTAGCGATCTGCCAATGAAGTCAGAGACGTACGCTGGAGACCTGTCGGAAGTAAGCCATAGACGAGGCGTACGTCCTCCTGTGCACGAGTCGTCTAGGTACTGTCCGGTGTGCTTGAGCACAGCCAGTACAGCGTGCGGGTGACCGTGGCGAGCAGCTGCAAGAATGTGCGGTACCCTGAAGTGTGGGTCGCCGGAAGCTGGGCTTCCGCTGCCGAGTCGACGGTGATTTTCGGAGGTATTTCCGATGAGGCTAACAAAGTAGCGTTGAAGATTCCAATTTCCGAAGCCAGCTCGTGTCACGAAAGAATTCGGTTGCGGGTTCTCAAGATCAACGAAAAGCAGGACCCCGGACCTGTACTCCCGCATGCTTGGTAGGTGAAAGAAAAATGTTGCCGAGGGGTGGCCTAGGGCCGCCTGGGAAATCCGGAGTTTCTCTACACCGTCAACAGCGTGAGTGGACAGGACGGTAGACAACCGCCATACTGGGGGTCTGAATAGTGTAGACTTTTTTCTCCTCTTCAGTCGCTGTTTGTGACCGTCAGACTCGAGCTGCTATCCGCCGTCCGGGACTGGCGAGACACTGCCCGGGGGTTGAGGGGCGCCACGGAGCCTCGTCCGTGCAACGAGCAGACGCCCTGGGGCTCGTGAGCGAGGACAGCGTCGGTTGTGGAGACCGCCGAAGCGAATGCTGAAGATTTGCGAATAGCACTGATGCTCTTGCACCTGAGAGCTGGAGTCATTACGGCCTCTCAGTCAAGCTTTGCAGTTCGAAGGCTGCTTCGCTCGGCGGGCCACAAAAGAAGTGTCACCGGCGCTTCTACTTACTGCTTTCTATGTGCTTCTGCAGCACACCGGGGCGTGCTTGCGTCTAATGAGCTACTGAAGGCGGGCTGTTGAAGTAGCTCTTTCATAATCAGTTGCCCCGAATAACTTCATCCCCTGCTGACCTTCCACAATTTTTACGATGACTCCCTCCACCTATAGCTTGATGGGCAAAGCCCGCGCATGCTAAAGGCGGGCTCTCCTCGCATCTTCTCCTAGCAGGCTTGAGATATTAGTTCCCTCGTTCGGAGCGCGAAAATCGTAAGCACTCGTTGCACGTCTTCCAGCTCATCCTCCAGAAGCGGAGTTCTGGCCTCTTTCGACCGAAGAGCACGCACTGCAGAATTTGCCCGTGCATGCTCTTGCTCGTTGTGCGTTACTTCGTTTTGAGTTAAGGCACGGGTCTGCGATCCGGAGTAGAATTCACTGGCGGGCCGGAATCGCTCTAAGGCAGCTAGCTTTCAAGTCTCGGAGCCGGGTGCTGCTCCCGGGCCCGCTAGTATCTATTGGGTAATGATCCAGCGGCGTGCCGGCCATTTTCCGACCTCGAGACTGGCGTCTCTGGGCGCGTGTGCAGTGCCTTTCGACGTGCTGGCTCTCTATCGGTGTGTTTTTTGATGATGCTTTTTGCTAGCACTCCTGGTGACGAGTGGCCTGTAGTGTTGCCGTGCTCGTATACACCGGAAGACGCTTCCCTTCAGGCCGGTGTTTGAGTTCGTTTACCATGCTGTCATCTCGTAATTTATCAGGGGCGCTCGAGTGGCGGACGCCATTTTCCTCGGAAGCGCAGGAGGCAGGTAGACGTGATGCTGCGTCATTTCCTCAAGGGTATACACAAGAAAGCGGACCACCTGCTGCCTGCTTTGCAACTTCGAATCCATCTGTCACGGACGCAAACGGACCTATTTCTTATTCAGCAAGCCACGCTGGAGACATGGCGTTTCCCGCAGCGACACAGTGTTTTCAGCCGGGACAGCAGCGGATGCCTGGCAGGAGGCTACCTTCATCATGCCTGGATTGTTTCCACCTACACCACGCCGCCCCCCCTCTATATGAAACAGGGCCTTCTGGCTACCTGCCGTGGCAGCGCTTTCCGGGTTTTGGTCCGAGAGTGCCCCCTGCTCCGGCGACTGTCACCAGGCAGAACACTTCGCCTTCTGCACTTGCTTTTGACCCCCTAGACACGGCCCCGGGTGATGGGCCGGCATTCTCCCCCGTGATTTGGTTGCCTAGGCTTGCACACGAGAGCGAGGTGGCACTGGTACATTTTGTGGTGTACCTGGTTTGCGCGGCGGGGTGTGTGTGTGTGTATTATAACCTTGTGGTGTTGGAAGCTTATGTCCTCGCCCTTTTCTGGGCTGTCGTCTTCTCAATCCCGCTTCGGACAGGAATGAACGTGTTGAAACGGCTGATTCTCTTGAGTGGGCAACAAAGCGCTGCAGCTGTTCTGGCCCAGGCGAGTGAAACCTCACCTTCGGGCCAGACTCAGCAGCACGTTTCCGCGGCGGCAGCTCTTCCTCCTGTGACTGCCACCTCGGTTTTTCTCCATTCCCCGCCACGTATTGCATCCTCTGCATCGTCTGAACTTACAGCAGAGTGTCATACAGGGACACCACCTGCAGAGGGGACGGGCGGCTTTGTTCATCCTCGCGTGTATAGACATCGCAGTACGTCAGAGTCAATCGCCACGCGCATAGCGTCCCGTTTGCTGCCCTCGGTGGCGCCCACTGCCGCTGCAGCGGAGAGTCTCCTAGCTCAGGAGAACTTGGTTATAGCGGAGAAGTTGGACAAAGTTACTGACAGTCTCCAGGAAGCGATAGAGGAAGGAAGAGACAACGACCTGCCTTCGGCCGTTGCAGCAGCAGAAGAAGTGCCCCCGCTCCCGCTCGCCGCCCGTTCACCGGGGAACGTAGAACACATTAGTGCGCCCTTGGACGGCGCAGGTAGTACTGTGCGCCAACAAGGCGTTCTGCGCGATACGTGCCGACCGGTTTCCGATTCTATAGGTGCCTCCCCCCGTCAGAAATCTGGATCCCTACTCCAGGTGCGTTCTTTGTCACGGGGCTGTTCTCCCCGCTCAGTTTCGCTTAGCCCGCCTTCTCGAGTGGTTGCCTCGGATTCTAGTCGTGGGCCCCAGTCAAGTCCTGGCAAAAGTTCTCTTTCTTTCCAGCAGCCACCCACAGGTGACGAGGTGTCATCTTCTACGTTAACGCGGGCTGCTGCCATGGCTGTTGGACTTGCTTCCAACTCCGGTGCCCAAGGAACTTGTCCGCCGGAAGCAACTTCTCCGGCCAAGCACACTCAGTCTCCGTGTCTGGTTCCTGGCGAGTCTAGTCTTTGCCTTCCTACCCCTTCAGTATCTCCCGTGTCACCTCGATCGGTCAAGACAGCTCCTCCTATAGTTTGTTCCCCGGCTGCTGAAGAGTCAGCGGGACCCTCTGGAGAGGGCTTCAGCGGCACTAACGGCCGGCAACTCTCCCAGGGCTCACCTAATGAGCTGGAGGTCGCCGGCGGTGTGGTGATGGGGGAGAAGACACCGGGTGAGGGTCTCCTATCCGCTTCCACTAACCAAGGTAACGGAGTCGTCGCGGGCGAGTGTCTTCAGATGCAGACACAGCGTGTACGTTCAGGGGTTACCTCTGCATCAGCAGCAGCACCGTGTGCCTGGTCGTGCAGGGAGCAGGTTTTTTCAGAGGGCTCCAGGGCGAAAGATAGTACACCTGGTGAGTCTCCACCCCTGCTTGCAGCGTCAGAGGCGGACCCCGTGCCTTCCCAGGAGGGAGGGAGCCATGAACGCCGGGCTGAGAGTGCTCAGTTTTGTCCAGGAGTGGATTCAAGAGGTTTTGGTGTCAGTACACTGACCCATAACTCTGATCGGGGAAGACGAGGTCCAGTCTCTCATCGGCGCAACCTAGATCTGCACCGACGGCTCCGGAGTTTCGGATCTAGCTTGGCTGCTTACGGTAGTAGTCTCAATACTTCCTTCGGCCAATATACAGCTCTGCGGTGTGAGGGTCGTGCTGCCTGCAAGCGAGCTCGTTCTTCCCGGGGGAAAGACGAATCGTCCGGTGGTGCTGACGCATTCAGTCCCTCGGGAAAACAGAAGCATCGGAAACTGTCTTCGATGCCTTCTGTAACAAGAGAGCCCTCGTGGTCCCTCCTAGGGGATGTGGTCTTGTCGTCGGCTCTCGTTCGTCTTCCCGCGCGGTTTTTGCTATTCATGATTGCCCCGCTCCAGTCTCTTGCGTCTCCACGTCCCGGGAAAGCATCTGCTCGGCATGCTTCCAGGCCGTGGTTTGCACTGCTGTACCGAGGGTGTGTCCTTTTGCTCGTATATCGAGCTGTCTCTTCCTATTCACGATACTCAGTCTCAACTGTTCTCCTTGGAGCAGCAGGCCTTGGTCTTCTTTCCATCACTATACGGTTCATCTTGATTCTCGTCGGCAAGGAACAAGCCTTCAATAGATAGTAAGCTGCCTTTTACTGAAGCAGTACGGTAGCGGCTGCATGATTGTCGGTTTGTTCTATTCGAAAGCCTGTGTGTATTTACTATACGCACCATCTTCAGTATCCGCTCCGCAGTCTTTCATTGTGACGACACTAATGATGTGCCTCGCCGCTGTTCCTGTCTGTAAGGTGTGTGCTCAGTCTGCAAGGGATCGGTCCATTCACCTCTATTGTCCGAGTTACTCTCATGTAGACTCTGCGTGCCGATGTGTCGGAATAGCTCGGGGTTGTCTTTCAATCACCTTTTCTCACCGTTCACGGCGTTCTCTTTCTTGTTTTCGTGCCGGGTGAAATGAGGTAGTTCATGTATGTTGAGGTAGATATCGTGGTCAGATGCCCCTGTCTTTCCCTGAGTACTGAGCTTGAAGAATTCGCTGGTATTTGCCCTTCTTCACCTTCATAGCCTTTACTGCATAGCTCACGGGTGAGCGAGTGTATGTGTCTACGTATATATGTCGGGTCTCTTTTGTCATAGCGAAGCGCCTACTGGAGGCGGTTTTCTTCCTGAGTTTTCGAGGTATTGCTGGCGATCGCGTGTCACTCGATCCTGTTGTCTTTCCTTATGTCCACCTCTCCCCCTGTTGAGGGGCGTCGACTATGAGAGATAGCAGCTAGCCAGTTTGACGCTGAGCCTCCTTTCTCAATTCTCGCTTGAATTGTGACTTCTTTGTATCCTGCTTTTGAATGTGTTTCGTCTATTTGTTTCCAGTCTTTCTTGGCTTTCACTTCCTTCTCTATTGACGCCTGTCCGCCGGCTTTTATCTCTCTTTCATGGGTCGATGCAAACGTCGTTGAACCCGATACTAGCTATCGTGGTTATGCTAACCTCGATGCTTATCTTCTCCTTGATTGTCGCATTCTTCTGCTTCCAATTTTACAACGAGATAACGTTGCTTTGGGATGCATGCCAACGCTACGTTGATACCTACATTCTTCGTTCGTCTACACTCCAGCAAGCATTTCAAGCTATTCATACCTTTGTCTCTCCTTCTGATGGGACAGGAGGAGCAGATGGCGAAGAACCGTCTTCCTCTCTTTATAACACTACCATTCCGTCATCTTCTTCCTCTCCACCTTTATCTGCGTCTCAAATTCTCTTTAATATTATTTCAAGAGCAGCACAAGCTGCTAGTGGTGGGGGGGTAGCCAACTTTGGTGATGCA
Organism: Cystoisospora suis; assembly: GCF_002600585.1. Classification (NCBI taxonomy): domain Eukaryota; phylum Apicomplexa; class Conoidasida; order Eucoccidiorida; family Sarcocystidae; genus Cystoisospora; species Cystoisospora suis. The sequence goes on from NW_027154533.1 coordinate 40,320, forward strand.
CTCTTTGGAGATCGTAGCGACGATTCGTCAAGCACATTAGAGAACACAGGCCCAAGCTCTGCTGCTCGTTCACCTTTCTCTTCTCCGGGTTTGGCTCATGCTTTCGGAGGACTAGGCGCTTCACTCGCTGCTACTTCAGGAGGAGGAAGAGGAAATGGTAGTTCTACAGGTGTTGGGACAAGTCCAGCGGTTAAGGGAGGATCGTCAGGGAATGAGGGGGGCGCTCCGACTTCATCAAATTCTGCACTTAAACATTTGTTAGGAGGTAGCATAGGTCGCTATTCAGATCTCTGGCTTTCGATTCGTCATCTAGCAAATGCAGGCTCTTTACAGAATGGAGCGGGTAGTAGTACAACGGGTCCAGATAAAAAACCGATTTATGAGAGGAGGACTGGGGGCCGTGGTCAGGAAGACGACGCTACTACCATGGACTCCGGCGGACGGGGTGTGGATGCTGGAGAAAGCCAAGAGAAGAAGCGAAGGAATGATGTGAACCAAGGGTGGTGGGGAAAGAGAGAAGTAAACGGGAGGAGGCAGGACGCGGAGGAGGTCGAGGAGAGTCTAGCTGAAGTGAGGGGTAGAGAGCTGTCAGGAGGAAGAAGAAAATGTAGAAAAAGGAGTGTTAGGCTGACGAACAAAGAGGGTGATAGAAGGGCGACAGGAGGGTCTTCATCATCTGGAAATGACAGTTTAAAAGAAGGAGGAGGAAGCTTCGTCGGCTGGAGTTTTTCATGGCCATTCAAGTGGAAGAAGTCTTCAGAAAGCGGGACCAGTCCGCCGTCTCAGCCTTTCTCGTCGCCAAGAGAAAGCTTAACAGGCACGAGGGGCGAAGATGCGGAGAAAGAAGCTCGTGAGACGGGAAGGGGTTCGACAACACGCTCAAATACACATAGGGGACGTATTCCTTCCTCTTGTTTTCCACGCGAGGTCCCTTTTTTCTCTTTGTTCGCAGAAAACGGCTTGGATGGTTCTGAAGGTAGCTGTGTAAGGAGTAAGGAACGAGACGATAGCCTTTCTTTCGAACAAGACAATCTTGGAGACTTCGACGTAGACGTGGGTGATGAGAAACAAGCAGACGCTTTCCTCTGTTCTGATGCTGGAGACGACTTTTCGGAGCGGGGTAATCCCTTGCGGCCGGCTTCTGAAGGTCACTTTGTTGACGGGTGCTGTAGAGACACTATTGAGAGGACATATGATGACCAGATTTCTGGACAAGAAGAGAGATACCCCGCTACAATAGCTGGTTTTGTTTCTCGAGGAGTGGGTGGTGAGGTAGATCTGAATCTTGCACAAGCAACTCTAGGCATGGGGAAGACAGAAGGAGTTCTTGGGGGAGAAGATGCAAGTTCTGTCAGTACGAGAAAGACCCTTGATGATAGCAACGCGGTCGGCTTTTGGACAGGAGGAGACAGGCTGGGGGATGAAGGCCCTGGAAACCAACGACTGACGGACGATGTCTGGAAACGATGGGAGAATACAGCCGAGCTGATAGGCCAACTGAGGAAAGGAAATCTCTCAGGTGCTGCAGGAAAGGTTAAAGAGGTATGGTCCCACATTTGGCGTACTCTGTTCTACGGTTCAAGCCAGGAAATAAGGCAGCCGTCTCTCCTCTTTTCATCTCGGAGTTGGTCGTGCCGTCTCGTGTCTCGTCAGAGACGATACTCACTGCGAACAGATCTCTTCTGCTACCATCCACGGTGGAGTGCTTTGTGTTACGTTGCCGATTTCGAACAGAGTCAAATTTTCCTCGTATCTTTTCCTTCCGCTACTTTTCGTAATTCACTTGGTCAGGTGAAGCGTCAGCGATGAGGAATGAATGCGTGCAGTTTTGTCTTGTCACCCTATTATTTGAGCATCACGCTTAGTGAGAGGCTGCTGCAACGTTCTGATACTTCGAGATTCCAAGCAAAAGCCTAGAAGGGGCTTGCTAGTCGCGCTTCTCTGTAACGTTTGGCGTAAGTGCTAACCTAATTTTCCCGTTTAGTCAGTGGGCGTGCAACCGTCGCTGCCTTTTTAGGAGATTGGGTAATTCATCGTTCTTGACCCTGCGCTCGTAGAAACAACAGAAAACAAGCAGGAACATACGATACCCTTTCATGTCAGTTTTGAACGAAGAGACTCGTCCGGCGCGACCAAGAATCATCACGTAAGCTTGTTTTTCGAGTGTTTTCTGTGTTGTCGGAGAGAGGGTGTGATATTAGCTGTTATGGGGTTATGGGTCGAAGTGGGGAACCAGCCGACTCGTGTGAGACAGATTTTCGCCGCCTAGATGCCTGTCAATGTTTCTCCTCAGGCCTGGAGCGAGATCTATTCCCTCACAAGCGAGGGCTGGTGGTCGTACGTGACGACTTACGCAAACACGTTTTTCTCGGGGCTGCTCAACAGCGGGTGAGCTAATGATCTGCATAGCTGTGGATCAGCATAAGGTTCCTTTTGAATGGCGAGCGGAGACACATTGGGAACACATAGAAAGAAGTTCCAGGAACTGGTTACGAACGTGCGTACTGTATAGAAACTTACCGTCCCGAGACACAGTCTTGTATTGTTCTCATGCGTACGTTCCCGTGTGTTTTTCTTTCCTGCAGCAGCTCTAGTGTGGCTCAAGGCGCGAGTGGCTGCATGTCAACTGGGTCTCTTTTGTGGTGTTATGTGCTGTCAGGTTCGGTGCTTTCCGGGTTTTCTTCTTCGTCTTCTTCCTTGTCTTCAAGTTTCTTTTGTCGGCCTTTGATATGTTGCTCCAGGCAAGTATAAACCCATATAGTTAAATCAGGTCGAAGGGGTGTCCCTCCCGCTCGTCCCGAGGCGATAAGAGGCTTGGACAACTATTGCTGATCTTACCTTCTTTATATGAGTGGGGGACACACGTCATGGCTCTGTGTGGTACCTACTGCATGTGTACGAATAAAACACGGTTGAGAGGCTGTTGTTGCCTCAAGGGCTCGCCCGCATCAGCGGCTGTCCCCTTTGTTTATACCCAGTTGCGTATGCGGGAAGGAGAATACGGGTCATATGGTTTCAAATAGTGAGTACGTGCGAGTTAGCACAAGTGCAGTTTGCTCTTCTACTAGCAGTCAGTCACCCTTCGGCTTGAGAAGAAACCTATTGTGTGAGACAATGGAGACCACTCATCATGTCCTTGAGCGGTGCTCCACTAGGGTTGAACTCATGTGAACAACTTCTGGTGCGAGTGAGTTGTAAAGTTTTTCGTATGTAGTAGTGTCTTTTTTTATGTGTTTGTTCTTTTATGCTTCTCCCCCGTGCAGGCAGTGGTCTTTTTCAGCGCGCTGTACTATCTCCTATGTAGCAGCAGAAGTTGTTTGGAATACTTGGAAGAACTCCTGTGTATTGTTGATCCAAGTTGTATTATATCGCACTCTATCAACAGAGGTCTCCGAGCCATCCTTTACTCCTCTGTCAAGCGAGTCTGGTTCTACAGGTCAGTCAAGGAGAACCGAAGCTCAACCCCTTTGTACATAGATTGGACAGGTGTCTCTGTAGAGGCACAGAGATACAGCTGACGATGTAGGCGCATAAAGGGACGGACACGGTGATACTTTTGACTGTGTGTTTGTCTTGCTCTTTGATGTGTGTGAGCATTCGTGTGTACATTTATATGTATATAGATAGATACATATCTCTTCAGAACATCGGTGTTTCTCATGGCCGCGGAGGGTCTGACTGGTTGTTTCTAGCTCTCACCTTTGGGACGAGAAACAGGAACGCTTCTCCTTCGATCTTCCTCTCTCTTTCCTAGTTCGTCGCCATTCAAGAAGGCGTCTTTCTCATTTTTGGCCGTGTGAAAGACGTCTGCTTGCTTCTATTCATATTTCCAAGGCTGCACATGGGACCGCTTTCTATCTGATTCAGTCCTTCTTCGAGAGGCCCCCCCCTCTTTACACCCAGCTATGTTCTCCCTTCCTTATGCTGCACAAGCATCCGCCTTTCCTTTATTTGATGTTGGTGTTGGGTGATGTACAGTCTCTTCACCTGGTTCGTGTACGAGACCGCGGGTATGCCTGTTGTCTACGTACCTACCGCGGTATCAGGACTTCTTGCTCTACTGCCTCTTCTCCCTCCGGAGACGATCTCCGTTATTCCCTGTCTTGTTCTTTGGTGGGGGGGAGGTGGAGCGGATGACGCCGCGGCGGTTGCAACGTTAGCTTTAGCGCACTCCAAAATATCGGGGGAATTTGAGCAGCTGCCTTTTCAGAGACCTTTGTCGAGAGCGGAAGCTGAAGCTGAAGCTCTGGCTACAGGAAGCTGGTGGGGAATCCTCAGCGTCACGGCGGGCTCACAAAGGAAGCTGGGAGCCCTGGCTTTACTGGCTGCGAACGCGTAAGTAGTGGAGTTCACTGCCGGCGTTGTCGCTCAATACCCCTGTCGAGGCGTCGCTTCTTCAAGCGGCAGGACTGTCTTCGGAACAGTCAGCAGTGAGTATGCTGATGCTCGTGAGTTTCTAGAGGAGTAGTACGAGTCAAGGAACGGACAATAAATCGATGCCAAAGTTCGCGAGAATGAGGCTCAGGAGTAGTCAGCTGAGGTCTCGGGTCAGAGAATTGGCTTGTCCGTGGTGCTGACCTTCTCCTGATACACGCACTCGCCTTCGTTGGCGAATCCGTGACCTATGGACCGCCTTCTGGATTATCATCGAGTGTTCACAACGATCTGATGTGTATGCGTAGGCGTCGTCTCAGTATTCTTCAAGGTGGTTTTCCCACAGCATGCCAGTGCCCCCCTGCGTTGTTCTTTCTGTCCGGGTGCATGCAGAGCGGTCTGGTGGAATGTCACCACGGCCATCTACCGTGAGATTCCTGACAGCAACCCCTGGCTAGTCGGCTTGTCGGTGGCACTCGGACTTTCTACGTTTGGAATGAAGGGTATTATCATAGGTCAGCTCGAAGACGAAACTAGTGTCATTCTGGCGTTTGTCTGCGTCTACGAGAGGGAGCCGCAGTCTCAGTAAATTCTATCCATGTGGTTCGCGTTACCGGACACGACGTAGGAGAGGTATTCTCCGTAGGCAGATATCAAGAACATGCGTTAGATTCTAGACATCCATGGTGTACCCCGCATGCTGCGTTCCGAGCTTGGACAAGAGCACGTGGTCGTGATGGCGACGCAGGTACGAATGTGTTCAGGTACACACGTGTATGCCAGACTGTGCAGAAGTCTGGTGTATGGAGAAACACACTATGCCGAGCTTTCTGCTGTATCGACCGCTTAGATGAGCCAGGTGATCCCAGAGCAGCTCACGTTCGAATCCCTCTCATCTTGATGCTGTTATGAGACTGGCTCTTACTCGGGTCCTCTTCTGGATTCGTGCTGCCCACTTCCGCGAAACTCAAAGGCCCCCCAATCATACGGCACAAGAGTGCTAAGCTCCCACCATCAGGATCAGAGTGTAGGGCTTTGTCGTAGTCGAAAAGGGATCAGGCCTGCGGCAACCCCCTGTCCAAGAAGATTTCTCTCTCTCTTACTTCTTTCCACAAGTGTCGCCGTGATCGGCAAGGAATACAGGACTCTTTCAAACAAGAAGATTTCTGGAAGTGTTTTTTTCTCCGCTTTGTCCGGAAAAAGAAAAGCTGTGGTTTCTGTTTGTTCTTTTCAATATACAAGGACGCTGCTGTGGTATCGTTTTGCTTGTGTTGTATTGTCAGGTCCAGTGCTAGCTACCCTTCCACTGATTGTCCTGACGGCTGCAGCCAAGTTCAGCGAGCGTCGGACACGGGAGCATCAGCTGGCGGCAACCGTAGCTCAAAAGACGGCACATCCTGTTTGTACTTCCGCACCATCTTCTCCGCTTGTCTCCACCCCAAGCTTCTCTGCTGCGTACAGCAAATCTCAGGGATATGACCGTGCAGAGCCACAGTGGCAAAGGGGTGAAGATCTGTTGCCCGATAGGAGGCAGCCAGGGGATATGATTATGTTTGGAAGCGGATTCAAGACGCAAAATGAACGCTTTAAATCAGCTGAAAAACAGAACAACCTGTGTGGAAAGCCTCATTGCTCTTTGCCATCCGTTGCGGAGGGCCGGACTTTTGATGGGGAGGTGCGAGCAAAGCACCCGGAAGAGTCAGATTTGCGATCGAAGTCATTCCAGAAGAAATCAGATAAATGCTCGAATTCACTAGACAAGAAAGGAGCTACTGCAGTTCTATCTGCTACCCCGGATGTATCTGAAGTGATCTCCGGGCCACCGGCTACTCCATCTGCCGCAGCTGCGGCCGCTGAACTAGCCAAAGCAGCTACTCAGGCAGCTGTAACACAAGTGGCGTCCATTGTTGGAGAAGCCGCCGGACAGGAAAAAGAAGGCGTCTCATGTGGATCTACTCCGGCAATGGTATGTTACGTAATGCGTACCCGAGTGATTTCGCTCGGCTGAGAGAGTGTGAAGATATCGTTATGTGTTCACCGGGCAAGTGTCATGGCGAGCACGATTCCCCTCACACTCACGAATGAGCTATGAAGAAATCCCAGACCTGCTGTTGCACAAGTTGTTTTAGCTCAGTTTTCTTTTCAAATGTTTATCGACAGGGCAAGAAGCAAGAAAACGCTAATCTCTCTTAAGGGTGCGCGAGGTAGAGTTCGGAAGTGCGCGATATTCGCGATATAATAACTGCCATATGTTGCTCGAGTTTTATCACAAGATCAGCCCTCCTGCTGTCGTTTTTGTGCTGTCTTCAGCGACCCATCTGTGTCGCCCCACCTATCGAGGTCGTCCCCAGGTCGGTTGTTCCATTTCAGGTTGGTCTGAGGTCTGATAAACACGACGACATTGACGGCACTATGATATGTCTGCACCGGCCAGATCCTATCCTCCATGTGGAACGGTGCTCTGCCTTTTACGGAGAGGCGAATTCCCCTGTGGATTACTCTCCTTGGAACCAGCCTTTCACTAGAGGAGCTCCTCAACCTTGTCGGTCCGTGACCGCTTCTTCGCATGTGGCGGAACTTCCCCCTGCGGACGCGTACCGTGCACAGTCCGTTTTCGGTTCTCTCGTTAGGGGATCCCAAGGTACCTCTTTCGCTAATTCTCAAGGGTCTACGGCATTGATGTTCCCGGAGGCAAAGGAAGGGGCATTCACTTCTTTCACATCAAACGAACCTAGCAGTGAAGGTGAACGCGTTGGCGAGAAGAGTTGTAGCGAGGACAGCAGACGCAGTAGCATTAGTAGCCGAATCAGCAGTGGCACCAATAGCAGGGATGAGGGCTGGTGGCCTTTGCCTGATGGAGATCAAGTACCGGGAGCAGCTCCCTTACCCCGAGAGGACTCGAGGCTTTCAACGGGACCTGCTGAGGGCAGACGGGGTCGGGTATTAGCATTCTCTAGAAAGGTTGCTGATGGTGCCTATACGGGAACGGAAAGCAACGGAGGTAGTAGCAGTAGAGCGTTGCTAAGAGGGAGTGGCGGTCGTAGAGGCTTACTCGAGTCGAGCCATCTCAGTCGTCTCCGCCTCCCACAACAGTGGGCAAAGCGTGATCGCGCCGTGGCAAGCGGGACGGCGGCGCGGGGGGCGCTCCCCGTCGTTTCGATTCCTGGGAGCTCAGGTAGGCGGGTGTCGTCCCGAGCATCGCGTGTTCGATGCGCATCCTACCATGGACGAGAGAATACGTTTCCTGGAGAAGGCAGTGAGTTTCCGGTATGGCCACCTCGGTCAGAAGAATCGTTTCTGAGGGACGCCGCTTCGGGGGAGGCGGCTTTTCTCTACCCAGCTGTGGGTATCTCTCAAGTCGCAAGCGGGGGACCGCCTTTAGGTGTCCATGCAAGCAGTACAGCTACTGCGAGCCCCCAAGGCACCGCTCCAATGCTACCGCCTTTATTCCGGCGTATGCTTGCAGCATCCTCCTCATGGGGGAGAGACGAGCCGCATAGATCAGTCCGGGATCTTTTAGAAAGAGAATCAGGGACTGGAGCTGTTGGGGCGAATCGCAGTCATTTAGGTAATGCCGAAAGGGCTGGCTCAGCAAGTGGAGACGACGCAGAGCCAGGGGTGGATGACAGCGACGACGGGACGAAGCGAACGGATGCCAGCAGTGGCGCCGGTGAGAGATCACGATCTTCCATGCTGGCAGCAGCAGTTCTGAAGACTGCTGAGAAGCTGGAGTGGCTTCTTGAGCGACCCAGTGGAGGCTTAGTAAACAGCATCACTACGGGCTCGGCCCCAGCAAATTTGTCGAACGCGTCTCCAAGGGTAGAGGACACGCAAACGAAGAAAGAGAGCAAGAAAGTGAATACTGTGCGTACCATAGCCAAGCCAAGAAGACACAAGCAGAGAGCGGAGCCGCGTGGACTGGGCGGTGCACGTTGTTCAAAGCCTAGGATTAGTGAATGTGGTGGGCGAAGATCCACGACCTCAGGAGCGCAAGTTCTTCCAAAGAACGGAAATGAAGATGAAGGTCCCCCTTCTACTGCTTTGGTTGAAGGGGCGACTGACTCTGAGACCGTTGAGGGTGTGACTGCGAGTCGGGGTGTTCGGCAGACGCAGCTCAACAGGGGTGTAATGCCTCAAAACGAAGCCAGCGACGCGCCGGCCGCCTTATTCTCACCAGGCGGTCCCAAGAGCAGCTTGCTGGATGGACGGTCGCAAGAAGATACAAGAAAGTGACAAAGCAACCTGAGTCAACCGTGAGGCGGAATTACAGATGTCCTTTTGTACAGGAACGGAGTCTACTCAGTCCATCAGTCATACGATTCCGAATTCTGTCTCATGTGTATAAGGTATATCTTTTTTGTCGGGTCGACAACTAAGTTGGTACGCTGCAGATCTGTCTGGAAGGCTGCATCCACACCACGTAGCGGCAGGACACACCGTACAGAGTCCTGGAGGGCAGGAATTCACACCATAGCAGAGCAGCGTCGACTCGGCGCTTAAGCAATGAGCAGTAGTGGTGGGGAACACCGGCCTTGACGTCTACTCGAGTGCGAATCGGCCTAGACTAAGCAGTCGTGGAGAGCGGGCTCGGCAGGACAAATCCCGTTTATTGCATCACAAGAGCGGAAGGTCCTACCAGTTGTCTTACGAGACCGAGCCTTATAGTGCTTCGTTTCCAGATGATTCTCGTAGGACCGCGAGACAGATAGAGCGATCTGGTGTGCATCACGCCGAAATGACTGTGATTAGCACGTTCGTGTTTGAAACTTCAAAGCTTTGGGGTACAGAAAAAGAAGTGGAGGCGCAAGACGAGAGAACAACGTTTTGACGCTCCTCAATTCGGTCATTCAAGATGCAGTTTAGAAGCTTCGTCGCTCTGCGCTGGTTTCCATCGGCCTTTCGGGGCCTCGGAAATACCGCTGGAAGTGGAATCGATTTTTTCGACAGTCTGGAAACACTATAGATCGGTGCCAGCAACGAAATGCACTTGGTTCAGAACAGTACTGACAGACAAGCAGTGCTGGCACCGAAGTTAGTGTTACTTCGAAGAGGTCGAGGTACAATGCTCTGTATCTAGAAACGTGTTGGAGGCCCCAGTTCATACTGCACCAGCATAGCCGCTGTCGGGATAGTGCCACAACAACGTCCGACGGGACGACTTCGCAAGAAGCGGACCACCGCCGTATCTCGACGCCGAGGCGGTGTCTACTCAGCCGACAATTTTCGGGAGTCCAAAGCAGGAGTGCCACTCCTGTACTGAAGTCCAAGGTGGCTTGCTTGCTCGCTGCCCCCCCCCCCTCCTGAAGAACGAGACCAACGCGAGTCGAACAGCTATGAGTACGGCTCCTGGAGCACATCGGTTTGTCGGCAGTCACAGGGAAGAAATTTGTACTGGTGTTTGGGGGAAAGTTTCGCCCGGGGCCCCCGGCAAGCAAAATCTGTGGACGCTTGCTCCTCAGGCCAGGACTGATACATATGCCTGACCGCAGCAGGGAAACTTACACTTCCCTCTTGGTTCAGATAGAAGGCGTGCGTACTACTCAGCCGTGCTCCAGCTCGATCCTCGCTGGCTTGAAGAGTGTCCGCGTTGAATCCAACCGTGATCCAATCACTCTCACGGGATGCAGACAATCGTGGCGTCGGGTCCAAATTTCCGCGAAAAGACTTGTGGTTTGCATGGTAGGATTGAACAAACGCGGGCGTATCCGAGCCCGTGAGTTTGAGCCATCGATAGGCAGAAACGCTCGGTGGCCGGCGGATCGGCGACCAACGCCGGGACGCTGAACGTGCGTGAACTTGCGCGGTTCTGCAGGGTCGACTGCCGCGATGTTGGCCGACCCACCTAAGCAACAACTGCTAGGCAGCTAGACTTGTTGTTTTTTCGAAATCCGTTTTCTTTTTTGTGTCATAATTTGGGGAGGCTTTCCTCTGGTACTGCGTCTTCACGGAGGCTGCTCGTCCGGACAACTTGATTCCAGCCTCCGTCCTCTCGGAACAGCGTTGTCGATGCCCTTGTCCGCTGTTCCGAGTGTAGAGTGTAGTGGTAACGCCGCGCGCCGTAGTTAAACTTACTGATGCTTTGCACTCCAGCGTAGAGTCTTGAGCTGCTCAACCAGGAGGTTAGGGACTCTTTTTTCCTTCCGAGCGGTGAATTCTGTCCCGCAACGTGGTGACAAGCGGCTTTCTCCGCGCGCCATTTCTCATTCTTCCGTCTTCATTTCAGCGTGGAATGGTGGAGTGAGGATCTCACTCAGCTGCTCCCTGGTTTCTTTGTTTCTGTGAGAGTCTTACGGCGTTCTCGTGTCTGACCGCTGGCATCTTCTTTTTCCTCGGATGCGGAGGTGACAGCACTGTTTCCTGGCGTGTCTGCGTTCGCGCCCCGGTTCCGCTTCCTGTCTCGTTTGGCCACAGCGGCGCCTCTGATTGCCCTTCCTCAACGATATGAGTCGACGAGTTTCTCAGAAAAACCTCGCGGGCGGCACCGGGGGTGTACTCTCTCGCGCGGCCGGAGCCGCCACTCGCGGTTTGCTCGATCATGTCCGTGGCACCTCGAGCAGGGGTTTAAGATCGACTCGCCAAGAACCGAGCCAACCCTTGCGCAATGACAGCATCAAGCGGCGCGAGCTTGATTTCGATGAAGAGCTGTGGGCGCGGGGCTACACGATGGACTATTCTTATAAGCTCCGTCACATGCAGGAAAGCGAAGGCACAACGCAAGTTAGCGCTGGGGACTATGCGGATGTGTCGCCTGAAGGGGAGGAAGGAGGTGAAATCGAGGCGCTGGATGAAGGTGCCGAGGGTGAAGACGACGGTGTCGAATACGAAGAGTACTACAGAACAGACAAGGGCGGTACAGCCGTGGACGACGACTCCGGCCGGGACCCCTACAGCTACGAAACTGGTGAAGATGATCACGAGTACTACTACGGCAGTCGCCCCTACAACGACGAGGGAACTGCAGAAGCCGAGGACGAAGCAGAACTAGCGGACAATTACGAATACACCGCCGGCGCAGAGGAAGAAGAGGCAGCCGAATACACTTACGATGACTACAATCATGGGACCACAGAGGGCGGCTACGAGGAGAAGGAGGCTGAAGCAGAAGGCGAAGTGTGGCAAACGGAGGATCGCGTATATGACGAGACCGATGAAGAAGAGTATGGCGAGCAGGCCGACGCGGTGGAGAACGAGTATGCCGAAGATGAGTACGCCGAGGAAGCGGACGCTGACGAAACCGAGTATGCCGAAGACAGGGCAGAAGCTGATGTTGGAGTCGAGGCAGAGGACGACGCGGCGGCCATCAACCCTTTAGCCCCGTACACTCTCCCCCAAATAGCTGAGAAGGTCGAGGTGAAACGCGTCCCGGGAAAGGGACGCTGCTTATACACCAAGCACGATCTCGAACCCGGTTCCATCATTTTTGTCGAGACACCTGTGTTGGTGGCAATCCCTTCTCTCAATGAAGAGCTGTGGAATGTCTTAACAGAGCTGAACGAGGAGGAGGCCTTTGAGCTGCCTCCCGTGTGGCATCTCGCCGCACTCTGTAGCCTTCTGATGTTGGATGATGACAAAAAGAAAATTTGTCTGGACAAGTGGGTACCGGAGCCGAATAAAGCTCCAAGTGACGACGTGATGCGGGTTCTTAGCAGAGCGAATGTAAAGGTGCACCCCCAGCTGTACGAGCGCATGTTGATGGTCTGGCGTTATAATTCCTTCGGGCACCACACAGAGCAGCACGGACTAGTGCTGTATAACCGAATAAGTATGATGGCGCACAGCTGCCGTGCTTCGGCCTGCTGGCATTACGGAGAGGCCGACGCTTTTATTTTACGCGCCCGGGTCAAGCTGCAAGCGGGAGACGAGCTAACTATTTCGTACATTGGGGACGACGACTTGTTCAAGTCAACCAATGTTCGGAGGGAGAAGGTCCACGGTTGGCTCTTCACGTGCCAGTGCATCCGGTGCGCCGCACCCGTTGACAGCGCGCGAGGTTTTCGATGTCCCCTGTGTGGCACGGGGGCGATGTTTTTCAAAACAGACGACGGGGTGAGCCAGCGCATTCTATCTGTTTCACCGCTAGTCTGGCACTTGCTACGTCGTTCCATGGTTCTGTTTGAAAGTCGCAAACGCTGGAGTGAGCGGGGCCAAGAGAGGCTGGCTATTGGGTGCTGCTTCTGCTATGCCGGCGAATGCTGTTTGCAGGTTACTACCTCATCTGCTTGCACGATATGTCAAGCGTTCCCTTCTGATGAAACAATACAAGAATATCTCGACTTTGAGCAGGCATATGTTGACAGGCTGAGCGAGACAGATAAGTCTGACATGCAGGACGCGGAACTCGTGTACAACCAGGCAACACGGGTGTTCTCGCAGCATTGGGTTTTGTATCAGGTAAGAGGTGTGACGGATCAATGACTTCACGACGGGGAGCATTGGAGTTCTCATGCAGATGTTCACCGCTTAGGCGAGACCTTTTTGTTCGAGGTTGTGTGCGGGCTTCTCACAGCTCAATACTATTCTTTTTGAGGGCTACCGTGATGCTGGCAACTATGAGGCGGCTGCTATCCATCAAACGGAAAGGATAAAATACGTTTCTCAGGTAAGGCTTTGTTCTGTGAACTTCACTTCACTTTGTGCGCGTCTAGCCGTTCTGCGAATTTTTGACTGTGCACTGACGAGGTGAAGCTTCGACGTTACATCTGAGACTTTTGTTCTGCAGGTGATGCCTCTGGCTTCGTATACTTTGGCTTGGCTGTACGAGGAGATGGGTGACGTCATGACCAACCAGGCAGATGAAGCGGGTACTCAGGTTTCAAACCACAGACTGAACATTATAAGCCGTCACTTTGAAGACGCATACAACTTGCTGTACATCCTTTGTGGCGAGGAGCATGACTACACGGTCGCCGCTTTAACAAAAAAAACAAGCTGTGACGCGCGAGTAACAGAGGCTTAAGCCTCACTGTGTACAACAGGTCACAGTCGGTTGTCGGGTGCCGAGAACACCGATGAGGAAGCAAATGAGTCGGGATTCAGCCGCCTAGGTGTCCCATGAGCATGTCGGTGTCAGGACTCAGTCCGGTGTTAGCGGAAGTGATTTCACGGATGTTGCCGATGAGGCTACTCTTGCGCTCCGAGTTTCTGCCCGTGGGCTCATAGAGGTGGCACCGCCCTTTGACGTCGCTCATGCACACGTGGTTTCCATCTGTTGGTTTGTTGAAAATTCACCGGCACAGCAGTGAATAGGGGTTCAGTCTCGCAGGCGTCCCCTGTGTCAGACTTGAGAAGAACTCTTTCGGAGATTCTGGATACGTGACGGATGTGACCCACAGCGGGGAGAGACAAGTGTTTTTCTTCAAAAGTTGAAGGTATAGCCTATAAGTGCGTTTTTCTGAAAGTGCATGAATAGGTTCCTTTTCTGAATACGAGTTTCTTCCGCAGTCCCCTACATCATCAGTGCTTCCTGGCAGACTGGTAGGCACATCAGATTTGAGAGCGCGGCCCACTGCTTCACGCTGGCAACAGGTGTTGTGTGACCTGGGCAGCTGAACTGGCATGCTGAGTGGCAACCCTCAGAGAAGCCGTACTTCAGGAGCCTTCAGAGCGGGTGCGTGGGTGTTGCAAAGGTGCAGCCAGTGTTTTGGGGGTTCGCTGCAGAAAGATTCGGTCGTTGTATTCCAAGGAGCCCGATACGAGAAAAGTTGCCGCAGACCGCACAAACACCAGGAGGCGGCTTCTTCAAGTAGCATAGTATGGCAGAGTTGAAAGCACACGGGGGTCATTCCGTTACTCCTCCTCCTCTGCTGTCTTCCTTCCCTTACGTCCCTGAGGACCGGAGTGGGCTTACATTCATCATTGATTAGCTTGACACGTGCTTACTTTCGAGCGTTTTTTCCCACCGTACGTTGCTGCAGCCTTTTCTTCCTGTTTCCGGAGTTTCTCAAGTCGATCCTGCATTGTCTGGAGCTTGTCCAGTAGAACCTTGATCTTCTCATCCTCTAGCTTCAGGTCATCTCTCAAGAACACAATATCAGCTTTGACCTGCAAGTCGGCACCTTTTCCGATGACACGGCATATGCGTGATAGACAAGACCTACTGCAGCTCCAGCAGCTGCGTTCGAAGTCACTTGGCGCAGCTCTTCTTGAATCTTGTGCCTGGAGGCTTTTGTCTGAACGGCAGATTTTTGTGATCGAACTCGTAGCGGGCCACTTAGCACAATTACCTCTTCGAGCTTTTTCTCGGTATCTTTAACTTCCTCCTCGAGTTGCTCTATGGTCGTCCCTTTGATGGACGCCATCTCACTAAGTTTAGCTGTCCTAATTGCTCGCATTTCAGCAGTGTTCATTTTGCCTCGGCAGGCGATGGCTCGTGCAAATTCGAGCTTGTCCCTGGTGACAGAGAGGTGGCTTTTCGGCTGGGACGTCTCCTGGTAAAAGAACTCACATCGCAGTAGTATCAGGGGGTAAGAGGACAATCACGGGGGCCGTGTAGAGCGGGGGGGCTTCTACACACATCGAAGTCAACTTGTCTTCTTCCGCTTTCTTCAATGCAGTAAACTTACTAGCTGCTTCAGCCTCAACCCCCTCCAGAGCCTGATATAATGACTATGGGAAGTTTTTATTTATTGCCACGGAAAAATCAAGCGCACGCTTTCCGCTGCCGCCTCCGGACTCTCCGCCTTGACTAACTGCGGGGGGTTCACGACAGTTGACGTGTATTCCACCCCCTGAGCACGCGATGCATTGGACTTGAGTCATCTTCGTGCGACAAAGTGAGCCCTAACCTTCCGCTCGTTTGCTCCCGTCGTTCTGCTTAACTCCTGGTTACAAGAACATGTCAGCCCCGCTTCAACCGAACTCCAGAACGCAATCGCTCACATTGACGGCCTCCTCCAGCTTGGAGCCCAGTGCATCCGCTGGAGGAGAGAAACGGATGTAATGAGCAAAGTGTGAACTACAGTCTAAACCGCTTTACCCTCTTTGAGCTTCTCGGCCACTTGGTTTTGAACAGCCGCCTGCGAATCAGCGCACGTGCATAGGACAGGAGCGTCGCGCCCTGTGCTGTTGTAACTTACAATATCTTTCAGATTAACTGGAGGTGGGGGCGGTGTCGGTTGCGCGCCAGCAATTTCTGGGGGTGTAGCTGCAGCCGGCTGTGGTGCAGGGACGGCAAGAGCGGCACCTTGTACGGGGGGCGGACTAAGAGGTCCTTGGGTGACTGCGACTACCGATACGAACAGGAATCTTCACGCCAAGAGGGACAAAAGAGCACGTGGCGCCCACCTGGCTGCTCGAGGAACCGGGGTTGCGCTAAACTGACAGCTCCTGCCTTGCTGCGTACGTGTTTCCCCAGCGCGTGGCTCGCCTTGGGCTGCTGCCTTGCCCAGGCTGCGTTCGCAGCCACAAGGAGTACTGTGAGCTGTAGGAGGAGCTTGAACGACATCTTGCTGTTGTTGAGAGCCCGCAGTCGGTTGAGAATGGATATCGTGATAGGAGGAGTGCACCCGAGGTTACGCGTGTATTGCACTAGTAGGCCAGTGTCTGTACACCGGGACTTCCCGAGGGAGCGCGCTGTCGCTGGGTGTAAGCCGCTATGTGCAGGCCCGCGCCCTGTCCCCGGCCAGTTTCCCGCGCCATGAAGTTCTCTACCACATACAGCACACCCTTAGTCCCCATGTCGCACGGTGTTTTGTCAAAAAGCCTCGAACAGGGGGCAGTACCTAGCTTGATTGGTCGACCGCACAAGCCTCTGCTTCTTGTCCGGGACTTGATTGTGGGGCTGGAGCGCCGGGAGAAGCCCCCCCAGCTGCTGCAGTCAGACAAAAGAGAGTGTCGCTGCTGCAGACAAAAGAGAGTGTCGCTACCCCCTGCCAGGTCCACACCGAGTGGGTTTGTGTTCGAAGCGGGACGACTCGAACGTGACAACCCAGAGCCTGACCACCCCTTATCTTTCTTCTCGATCAACACCCTGGCGCCACGTTGCACAGAGGCACGGCGCTCCTCTGCTCTGCTGAGGCGTGAGCACCGCAGTACCGCCTTCGATGCTGCGGCGCTCCCTCTTGCAGTAAAGAGCAGCTGCGCTCTCAACAAGGTGCCCTCCTGTCAGACCGCTTCCTCTGAAAATGTCGACTCCGGTCCCGTTCTAAACGCGACTGCGGCAGCAGAAGTCGTTGAGTACTGAAAGTGAAGCAGCGCCAGTCATTCAGTACCAGCAAGCTGTCACGATCAGGCATGCAAACAACGGGGAGCTCGGTCGATGCAATGTGGGGTTTCGTCGCTTCGAGCCGAGTCCGCTCCAGAAACATAGTTGCCGCGCTTACATGAATTTTCCGCCTTGAATCAACAGGTGAAAGCAACCCGCGTTTCGATGGTCCGTGGCCGATCAAGGCCAGCACTCCACTCACCTCTGCCCGACAGCACTGGAGCTCCATGCGGTCATGACCTGCTCTCTTCTGTTTCGCGTTCAATTTCGTGAGGACACGCCCCATGCTCGTGCCTTCCTAGGTTTGGGTGAGCAGCGTTTTCTGAAGCAGGGGAAATGGGCCGCTTTCGTGAAAATGTTGGGGACCTTGCCCGGAGTGATTTCCGAGCCGCTGGAGAACTTCGGAAGCCCAAGAAGCCACGGTTCGGCAAAGAACAGATGACCGTCGACTCCGGAGGTACATTGTCTCCAGCAAGAGTGCTTCCAGTTGAAGAGATGCCGCGACTTCCCCGCGAGTGTGCTGATGCTGGCTCCCATCGGGACTGGAGTACCCTGCCGGTGTTTTGCCTCTTGGACAGCGGTGGAGAGGGGACACATGCTGCCCCATATTCGACGTTAGAATGCTTCGACCAGAGTGAAAACCCTGGCACCGTCTTCCTTTACAGTGCTCAAGACAGCTGTGTACACGAACTCTCGGTACGCCTCCACGACCAGTCCGGACTGGGACCACGGGCTTTAGAGCGAGAAATCGCTGACTATCTATGAGCGGGTATTCAGGCGTGTCCATTCTAATTAACATTGATTATGGGAGTACATTCTTAGGATCACGGCAGGCAGTGGCCGGTTTTTGTTTTCAAGCAAGACAACTGACCGTGTCCCCGGGGCGGGTATTCAGCTTCACTCGGGCGTGGAAATTTCCACGTGAAGATCAGCGGGACCGCTCCACCCCTCATGCTAAGGCACTTCAAGTTTCTCGACGCCTCCATGCAGTGATGATTTCGTCCTCCGTGTAGAGCCTAAAGCACTGCCCACCTTGACTGCCCAGATGAGGAGTAGACCCACCAACGCTGACGAGCGCTTACAAAGGCTCATGTCTTGTGTGGGCGAACTCTCTTGTGCCTTTAGGTGAGTCTCCGCGCATGTCTCCGGACGTACACTGTCCCCGGATCGCCATCCTGCGTAGCAGGTCGGGGTGGCTGTGTTTTTCTGGGGCCTCAGCCTTCACTTCAACCGGCCAAGAGGAAAGTTCGAAAGAGACAGTTGACAGAGGAAAGCGACAATGACCAGGGTGACAGGACAGACTGTGACCGCGTGTCAAAGAGTCGGTGCACGGTCGTTCTTCCTGCGGAGGGAGGACTTCATGAGATGAGCATTCGGACGAGCGGCGTCAATAACAGTCTGGAGGCCCACAGTTTTCTGCCAGTAAGCGACGCAGCCGTGTTGAGATTAGGGAGCTGAACCGACACGGTCATTTCCTTGATTTTTCTCCACGTGTTCGTGTGCGAGCGTCTACCATTGCAAGGATATGCAGTTGCATGTATACCACTCCCTTTCCTTCCGCTGTGTAACTGTCGATCAGGTTAGCGGGGAGGTTCTTTACGTTACTTCTTTACCGAGGGTCCCGACTACTGACCCCAGGAGCAGCGCCAGCTCTCTATGCATTGCTTTCGTGGAGCCAGGCCCCTGGGGACCTGAAACGGACGCAAAAGCAAGAGAATCACGTCGCCACCTCGCGGGACCGGCGCAGATCGAATGCATGCTAATTTCTGTCTCGCCTTTCACCATTCTTTCGAGGTTGTGGCTTGCTCTTCCGACAAAAGCTGAAGTTGGGGCCGAAGTGATGAGAGCCGAAACTGGCACGGCGATTCCTGAAGCTACCAAATGTACGCGCTCCAGGGCAGGCGTGAGACACAAGGGGCCTTCAACTGAAGTCATCTCCTGTAGCGTTATAGACGGCGCAACGGGGGATGGCCTTCAACTCATGCTGCTTGTGACCAACAGAACGGGCGATCGGCAGGAGTGCTTGTATGCCGTGTTAAAGGTTGTGACTGAGGAAGGGGGAAAGCCAGTTCTCCGCGTGCGGACTCTAGAGGTCACTGGGTTTTCAAACAAAGAGGAGCAACTGAGCGGACAAGAGAACGGACTAATGCTGCTAGAATCCGAAAACTCGACCGCATGTATTGATGGCGATCTGAAGTTTAAGAGTAGTCGGTGGAACGTCCCCCCTCCCAATCTCTCTGCTTTCCAGTACGATATTTTAGGAGCCTGTTGCCAGTACCGGAAGTCTACTCGGCACCCTCAAGCCCCGGGACTGTTCGGGCGATTGGGCACCACGCGCCCGTGTGCAATATCGGTTAGCGCCGATGGGCGACATCTTCAGGTAAGCTTGTGGGGTGGGGAGTGCGCGAAGGAGTTATTGGCAGCAGCTGACCAGTCCTGGTGGTTCCTGGGTTGTTCCCGGAACTACCAGGACTGGTCAATATGGCTGTGTTGCTACGTGCCCCTGAGAAGAGAATGCTGCTGAGGAAGAGGTGTGCTGTTGTGTTGTGAAGTCGGGCACACTGCAGTTTGCACTAGGGGGACGCAGCCGAAGTGACAGAGGACATTCTCCGATTGGGCTGTTGGAAAGATTAGGAGAGCCAGTCTTGCTTCTGGCGCTCACTCGTGTAGATCGGAGGCGGGAATCCACAGCCCACACAGGTCTCTTTTAAGACACACACACTCCACACATTTGTTGGCTCCTAGAGCTATCACCGAGCGTCCGAAAAAAGACCACGGGTCACCGGGGGGTCACCCGTGTGCGTGCAGTCCACGTCCCATACTCAGTGCAGGGCTCAGGCTAACGGGGAGTTATCCGCACTCCGTGTCTTCTTGCTTGCTCAGCGGCAGTGTGAGGGAGCTGTCTCCGGAAACGCGCTACACACACAATATCTCTAGTTTCAGAAAATCTTTCAGCAGGTCACCAGGACTTTCGAGTGTGCCGCTTACACACGCGTCCGGCTTCACGTTCACCGGGCACACGTGTTCGAGCTTACAGGATTTGTCCATGTGACGCTCTGTCTACACTACCTGCGGCGAGAAAGAAGCGTGACTGGATTGGTACCAGAGCATCCCAAAGAACTCACCTCGATGGCTTTCTTGTGTCACTTGCCTAAGAAGACGACTCGCCGATGTGGTGGAGGATTGTCGCCGCCAGTCAGCTTTGGGCTCGTCTTTAGCTTCTCCAGTGTCCGCGGGAATCGTGCTGGGCGCCCTGTCGCCATATAGCTGTTGTTTGTGCCGGCCGTCTGGTGCTTCCTCTTCTATGCAGGTGTATTTGCAAAAGACCACGACTGGCGAAATAGTCCTAGCGAGGCGACTACGCCGACTATTTGGGTCATCTGGAGGAAACGCCGACCGGAAGAGCGTTGGAGGAGCCTTCATCCTCAATGACGATGTGTGCGTTGAATGGCACCTGCGTGGAGACAACGTCACTTGCGATGCTGTAGTCCGGGAATTGACGTGGGGAACACCGTGTACGTGTTTCTTCAAAGTGCAGCTACCCGATGCTGTCGCAGCTCCAGTAAGCGTTTTCGTCTCCAAATCTAGTGCGGGTCTTTCTTTCTGACAGCCTGGCTCGCCCACGACTTGACGGCTATTCGTCACAGGGTCGAGAACCGAGTTCTCCGCAGGCACGAGCAGGGGCACATTACGGCGGAGAGACGCTACGCCACACTTTCTGTCATCGGTGTGTCACTTTGACGCGGGCTTCAGGTGGAAGTGCAAAGTTGGCAACGGTAGCTTCGACTAGAATTGGGTTAACAAACACGGCAACCACCAGGGCTCCGCGCGGTATGAGGAGAGCGAAACACCTTCAGCCCGCAGAGTTTCTCTTTTCTTTTGAGATTCTGCAACCACACTATCGAAAAGCCGCGCCTGACTGCTGCTGTAAAAGGCAGTGAAAATGTACTGCGACTAGTTTGAACGAGATTGAAGGTGCAGGCTTCGTTATAGCGTGTAGTCGGGTAGCTCGAATCGCTCAAGAGTATTCAAGTGTTTGAGTGCGGTCGCTACCGCTGTCGTCCCGTTTGAAAAAAAGACTTTTTAGAGTATGCGGCGCTTCAAGAGTGTGCCTGTCACGGGATCCGGGCGTCAACTGACTCGATCGCAGCTAGCTCCGGACACCTGATTAGTGAAACACTCGACCACTCAAGAGTACACGGGGCTGATTGCCACATCTGTGTTCGCGGGGCAGGCTAATTCTTCGAGCAAACTGGTTTTTGAGGAGGCGGTGCACAATGGAGGGACGTGCCCCTTCATCAAGCTCTGGCAGATCTTGCCTTGCTTTCCCGTCTGTACAGAACGTAGCAGTGGGTTGTCTCAGTGTTTGCACGTCTGGTCTGGGGCCGCGGGCGGGAAGTACAGTCCTGGGATTGATTTCGTTGCGTTGATTTGGGAGCTTTTTCTTTCCGTGCAGCCTTTCCTTCTACCTGCCCAGGACTCAAGCTCGTTCTCTACCTCGGCGCACTTGGTCTGGCAAACCTTCAAGGCAGTGTTTTGCGTTCCGCTTCCCTCTGCTTCGTTTCGGACTTCTCGCGCTGTTGGTACGCAGTGCGTACTTTGCTACAGTCTGAGAAGGACTGGTTGTACACAACAGAGAAACGCAAAGGTTGAGCAGTTTGTCCAAGCCACTAGTCCAGACACTGGAGCTCATATGTGTGTCGCAGAGAAGCAGATGCCGGCGATTGCCCGCCACCGTGTATGTCACCCGGTCAAGGTACCCGAGTGCTGCAAAGCTCGTAACTGAGACACCCATTTTCTCGTATTCGATGTGCCCTCCAGTAATTCTGTATACGGGTTCGGGGTCCACGCTTCGTGGTTGGGGCAATGTCTAATTTTATTCGTCACATGTAGTTAGAACGAGCAGGCAGCCACCCTTCCGTCAGTTCAGGACGCCGACTTGGGAACTGACGGGTGCAGGCTTGCACGCCCAAGTATGGGCGGTTGTTAGGAAAGCAGTGTGGCACAGGAGCATTGGTGCGTCTCCAAGAAGGTCCGGTCTGCTCTCGGTTACG
This sequence comes from Cystoisospora suis, assembly GCF_002600585.1. Lineage (NCBI taxonomy): Eukaryota > Apicomplexa > Conoidasida > Eucoccidiorida > Sarcocystidae > Cystoisospora > Cystoisospora suis. Next base: position 61,950 of record NW_027154533.1, read on the forward strand.
TATGGTGAGGGCGTACGAAGCCAAGCCTAAAGTGATTGTGAGAGCGATTTCTCTCATCTTTGCTTTAGTGCAGCGAGAAAGGCAGGCCGGCTTTCGTCTCTGTTGGACTTTCAGGCTCGGTGCCGTCAGCGTCACCTGTTTTTGTTGGAGAAGATCGTGAAGTAAACAGGGCGGGAAACGTCAGCTCATTCTCCATAGCGCATCGGCAGTTACTGAGAGCTCTAGGTCTAGTTGACGAAAAAGAGCTCCGGATATGCCTGACGTTGCTGGGTGTTTGCCAAGGCTTTTACCTTCCGGAATCCACGCTGCTGACACCAGACGATGTGACCAGAAATCTCTTCTTGGACCACGAGCGACGGAAAGAAATCGGTAATGATACCTATCGAGTCGCTCAAGGAAGATTTTATCCTGTTTATAAGTCAAGGGATGTAAAGGTGCTCAGGGTCTAACCGTCGGGCCATCGACTCCCAGAGACTGCTGCGAAAGGATTGTTTTCTGGGAAGCAGCTCTGCAACAGACTGCAGACGTTCTAGCGGGGCATTCCGTGGTGAATGAGTCATTTCTATAGGTTCTGTGTGAGCGAACGAACTATTTGAACATAGCCACCCAGTGCGTGCAGCAGCGCCACGTAACGATATTGCTGCACAGCAGCGTTAGCCCGAGCGCCCGAGGTGTTCATCCTTACTGAAGGAACCGTCACGAGTGGTGTTCTTGCCAGGGAGTACAGTATCCGTGACGACAGCCGCTGCCGCGACCAAGAATGTCTTGCCTGGTATGTGAGCATCACGAATTCGGCGGAGGCGCTTCCCGAATGACCAGCTAGGTGTTCGAAATTTCTTCGAAACGTTGTTGGCACAAACGCCGAGGTCCTTTTTGCAGGCCAAGCGTTCTCTCCTGTACGCGGGTATGTCGGCCAGGTTGCTCCCGGGAGCCGCGCAAGGATGGCGTGTGCCATTATGCAGGTTCTCCGGGTTTGTTCAGAATTTGGAACGAAGTAGTCCGTTGCTGCTGTTGCGCGTGTGCTTTTATCTCTCGCTTTTTTCTTCGTATGGTACTAACAGGCTTTTTCGACTTTTTTTTTCTCCAGAGAAACTGATCTGCAAGTTGCTTCAGAAAGGCGTTCTTCGGCCGTCGTCCAGTCTGGTGTCTCTCATCATTGGACAGCGGTTGCAGCAAGCAGCGGAGTGCTTCTGTAGGTGCCCGGCCGCGTGTGTAAGTAGATCAGTCTGTGATCAAGATGATAACAAGGGATGATGAGAGCCATAGTGATGCTGCCTGTGTACAGGGAGAGACGTGGTCGGTTCGTATCTACATCCCAGGGGGGCTGAACCAAGGCCAGCATTCCTACGGCCGCGATAAGAGAGTTCTGTTTTTGCTCATACCTGCCTCCTGAAGGCCAGACGCTTACGCGACCTAACTGAGTAACTGGCATCGTCAGGCGCGAGCAGCTCAAGCCGCGTAGACTTGAGGAAACCAAACAACAAAAGTGATGCTACTTGATGTCTTAGCTCGTATGTCTGCATGTGAGGATTCTCCACTGCGGTCTTCGTGCGCTTGGGTCTTTTCTCGTGCAGGAACACGATGTGGTCCGACTCCTTTGCTGGCGCCCTGCTCTGCTCTTGAGATACATTTTGCTGTACGCCCCTCGAATGTCGAAGTCCCTTCTAGTTCAGGGGCTCCAGGGCTGTTTTTCACGGGCAGAATTCCCGTCCCAGAAAGACACAATGATTTCGATGCTCCAGCAGTTACTCGACTGGCTAGTCCGTCACACTTCTTGCCGTGCTCCTGCCCCGAATGCGGAAGTCCCGCCACTTGAGCTGATTCTAGATTTCGTAGCAGTCCTGGTGGACGCCAAGCTGCCGGTAAGCGTGCGCGGGGTCTCGCCACGACAGAGACGCCTCTGAGGCAGAGCGATGACGCTCGCCAGTGGCGAAATTCCAGAACCCCCTTGTAGAACTGTCGTGTGCTAACCGGTTCTTGCCATTTCCTGAAATAGCATTCACTGCGAGAGCGCTCACCGAACTTGCTGAGGGAGCTGTTTATTTTGTTTGTCGGGAACAAGACAAAGAAGAGGACTGCCGTCAGTTTGTCATCGCGGGGAGAAGGGACGCGCGGTTTTGCATGGTCAAGTCCAGACTTCGGACAGAAGTGAGACCTATTTTGGTCTCTTGCTGCACGTACTTCTGCAGACCTTTACTAGTTATGCGGCACGTAGATATGTACACTGAGGACATCCTGGGGGCTCACATGTACGGATAAGGCGAGAAAGAATGTTTGATTCGTGACAGAAAGTACTAGTTATGCGGCACGTAGATATGTACACTGAGGACATCCTGGGGGCTCACATGTATGGATAAGGCGAGAAAGAATGTTTGATTCGTGACAGAAAGGCTACGGTTCAGATGCGAACTGTCACTATCAGGATATCAGGGTAAATCCGCCTATCTGTATGTATTTGTAAGCTTGCATCTTCTTCGGGTCTTCCTTTCTGATACTCGCCCCTGTCTTTCAGCGTCTTGCGACCGGCAGGGATGCAACGGTCGAGGAGCGAGCAAAAGAGCGGGTACTGTTCGCAAAGATATCTGAAGCAGTTGAGGCGTTGCTGCAGGTGGACGAGGCTTCAGCCCTGCGAAAGATCGAAGGGCGCTTGTCCGCTGCGCTGAGCCAGACGCATACGATGGAGTCTGGCGAGGCAGGCAGTGACAAGTCTCTGATCCAGCAACTTACGATTCTGCTTTAGTATGCTCTTCGACAGAAGCAGCCTGGTTGTTGATGCGCAGAAGAAGCACTCATGAGTGGTGTTGGAAGGAGCGCTGGAAGTGGAGGGGTGTTGGAAGTTCCTCTCCTGAAGGTGGTGAGCGCCAGTGCCAACGGTGCCGCGGGTCCGATTGTCCCACAGGGACTGTCTATGTTGGCGGTCGGTCTCCCTAGCTATGTCGTCCCGCGACTTCGCTGCGGACATGTTAACGAGGAACTTGAGTTTTCGCTGTCACGTCGAAGAGAGACGGGAGCGGGGCGCTTTGCACTCAAGTTCATCAGTCATGAAAGAGACTAATGCCTCTGAAAGTGTCGATCTACTAACGCGGCTGATCAGGGCTGTACGCCAAGTGCGTTAGTTCTCACAGCAGTTTCCACTGTGACTCGTACAAAATGAACTTTGACGTGGAATATCGTAAAAGTCATCCAGTGCGCGGTGTCTTCTTGTGGACGAGGTTTTTCGATACTTTGGTAGTAGAGCTTCACCTCGCCATCCAGGAACAGGGCCGCCTGCGGGACGCGATCCTCCACTCGTCAAGATAACGCCGGAACTCGGAACAAAAGAGTTAGGAAACTGCAAGGTCTGAACTGCCATCGAGGACGAAGGCTGTATATTCTTTCTGAAAAAAGAAAGCGTTCCATAATACCTGCCGCGGGTGCCCCGTTGTTGTCGGGTCAATGGAAGCCAGGTTGACGGGGCTGGCCGGCCATTTTGCCGTGCAACGAATAGCGAACCGTGAAAACGAAAGCCAAACAAGAAAGGTAAGAAAGAAAAGTCCCCGTTTTTGCTTTTCTTCTTTTTTTTCCGGACTGGTTTGGAACCATGCGGTGCTACGGCGTGTAAAGGTTTACTGTACAAGTTTTGCAACTGTCCGGTCCCTTTTGACTGCCGGGGGGTCTCCACGACACTTGCCCCATTAGGGCAGGCACTCCATGTAGCACAGCGCCCGGCGGGCGCGACTTCGTTGCTCGACGCCCGAAGCACGATGCTTACTGCCACGTATGCGTGGCGAACACGTAGGGAAGAATGTAGATTGCTGGAATAGTAAACCAGAGTTTTTCAGCATACACGCATTGACACCCTGCTGGGCCAAGTGTCGTCCAGGCCCCGAGCGGTCGCAAGGGGGGCCGGACAGTTGGAAAACTTGTTCACCCTTACGGCTGTAGTAGATCGGCCATCGATCAGTGGACAGTGAGCTAGTGATGAGCTAACCAGAGACTGGAGCGGGTGACGCATCGAGAAAGTAAGAAGCGAACACATACATCAGTCATTTCGCATTTCTTTCGAAGCGCGAGAGATTGGGGAGTATTCTCGGCGGCTGGCCTTGGTCTGTGCCCGGCGCATAAGTTGCTGTTCAGTGGCAGATCTTCTGCAGTGATTACGCGTTTACGGACGTGCGTTGACGACAGGTCGCCTGTCGGGGGCACCTGCTATCGGAACCGGGCAACAAAATCAAGTCCATCGCCCACAGGAATCCATCTCCTGCTTCACGGAAGGTGTCCAAATCTGTAATTTCAATAGTCCTCGGTGCTAACTTCTTACCCGTCTACTCCCGGGGCTTAGATCGCGGCAACGGATCAATGTCGATGTCCACCGCACACAAGCTAGTGCGCGGGAGCTCAGGGCATGGACATCGGCTGAGATTCGTCGACTTCTAAGCAGCGAGAGCATCCCGTGACCTACGACCGCGGTGCTCAAAAGCTAGCACGTTCTCGTAGAGGTGATTGGCCACCGGAACCGGAGCTGATCTACCCCAACTGCGATCCAATCATCGATTCTCCCCCTCAGTTGCTCCTTTCTCTGAAGGTGATCCGTTGGTCCGGGGGCGTGGCACATAGGGTTTGGGCGGGAGTGAGCAGGGAACCTCAACCAACTCTTCTCTTAACTCCCCACAGCAATGCAAGTGAGGCTGCATGCGGCCAAGCAAGGGAAACGGGTTTTCCGCTGTTCACGAGAACGGAATCAGGAGCTGTCGGCAGCCTCCCCTGCGGATAGAAGGTAAGGTGTCGGACCACAGTTCCCCTACTGTACTCTTGATGCGACCTCGTGCTGACGTGTGGCGTCACTGTAATGCCTGTGATTTGTGGGCGACCATTAGAGATAGCACCAGGTTTAACAGACGGTCACAGAGAGTGTAAGCATTTGTCCTGGAATAGGCGGTCTCGTCATACAGGTGTGCGGGAATCGAGGCAGGCTAAAAAACTCATGCGTCGGCAGGACCCGCCCCTGTACCTGCGACGGCTGCAGGGAACTCAGAGGGTAGAGATGTCAAGCCGACGCCAGCCGTACCCAACCGAAAATTTTGCCTCACTGACCGTGTGAGTCCATGTAGGGTAGGCGGACAACATTGCGCGCCTGGTAGGTAACCCTGGCGCTGTTTCGCGTTGATGTGTAGTGCCGGCCAGTTTAGGGGTAGCAAGAGAAACATCCACTTGGACTTCCAGGGGGCATTTGCACATCCTCGAACACCTATGGTTAGCTTGTACAGGACTCACGCCCGCACTCGAGGTTTGCGGTATGGAAGCGTAGCAGGAGTCATGGTATAACACACCCGGGCCAGGACACCTCAGTCAATACCCCTGCTACTTTTGCAGCGAAGGAACCGCCCGTTTTGCGCTCCACAATGGTCCGCGACGAGCTGCTCTCCAGCCATCGAGTCCGCCCTTCAAAACGCAGAACCAAACTGTAAACCAGAGCGCACGCGGCAGTGAGCCCGCCAGGGACCCAACTCAGAGAGAAAATGATACAGCTGGTTGTTCGAGATCTTCAGAGAGCCCCGATCAGGGAGCATACTGCGGAGCCCCGGAAACTGCTAAGCATCCCGCACTGCGGCTCTATGATCCAAGGAGGCCGTTGTCCAGGACACATGCGGAGTATCACCAAGAGTTCCCCGTCTGTGACTCTGATAGTGAAGAGGAAGAAGAGGCTACCGCCTGGAGTGACGCATTCAATAGAGTATGCAGAATTCCTAGTATGCCCATTAAAACCTGGGTTCAGCATGGCAACAAGCATCAGTCGCGGCCAGCCTGCTGAAGGTTGCCGGTGCCATCCAACCCCTAGACAGTACATGCTGCTGTGGAGGCAGAGCATCGAGGGGAAAGGATTCTGAACAGGGGATGCGGAGCCTGACCCCTTTTTATCGACAGGGCCCGCTCTACGCAAACTTTTTGTCTGGTTCACAAACTCCGTTGACCACACGTTGGGAGAGCCTGCAAGGCGTACAAGCCGTGCCCTTCTGCGCTTCGTGGCATGCCCTGGCATAGTCCGCGCTGGGCAGCCGGTTGCAGTTCTAACGAAGAAGACTAGCGGGTGTCATTGTATGTGCGCACTGGCACAGATGCTTAGCCTTGATCTCGAAGGGATCGACACTGGAGTTGCTTCTGCCTCCACGACCCGGGCGGAAGACGGCGGCGGAACAGGCGGTAATAGTGGGGCGCCAAGTAAAGGATTGTTGAAGCTTCGCAAGGGGCAGCAGAGAGAGGCTGCACAGGTAATGCCGATGAACTACGCCGGCGGACTCGGAGTGCCCGCAGGGCAGGCACAACGCCCGAAGGTTGGCTACGTGCGTCTAATTCCAAGCCAGGATCTAGCCGTTGCATCAAGCGTTTCCCAGGAGACACTTGGCGCTGTGAAGGTGAGAACCTTTCTGCCTCGTCGGGCAACCGAGACCCGCCTGCAGCGGGAACCCTGAGCCAAACACCGCCCATGTGGGGGTGCGCGCCTTCACATCTTATGCGGCGTTCCTGGACGCGTCGTAGTACCTGGTTGCACCCAGGGACTGCTGCCAGTGAGCTGCCTTCTCGTAGTAAACGAGGTGGAAGTCACTCCGACAAGCAGAACAAGCCAGACTCTTTCTGGTGTCGCCGCCCTTGTGAACACTCCACACTCGAAAAATGAGGCGGGACAAGCCTGTCGTATAGTCCGTTGCTTGCCCCCCCATATCAGGTTTCTGTTCCAGACCCGAGGCACGAGTCCGAAGTCCCGTGGACACTGCATCCACACCCCCTGAGAGACAAGTCGTGTTGCCTACGTACAAGATGAATCCTCTGAAGTGTCGTTGACTGCAGAAAACACTGGAAACAGTTCTTGCTCTTCGTGGGTCTTCCGTGGTTTGTGTAGGTACTGGCGTCTGTACTGCATCTGAGGGATGAATGGATTCACAAGTTCCCAGCGTATCCGTCCCCGGCTGTTAGGCCACCTTCTTTCTCAGGAGGTAAAAGTAGTGAGCCTTCCTTTTACCCTTTCAGGGTCCCTTTGCCCTCCGCATGCGACGTCGGTATAGTTTTCGACGGAGGTTATTTCAAGGTACGCCGATGAACGAACTCGAATCTGCTTCCGGTATCGCCCGTCGCGGGCCCACCTGAACTCAGTGGTTTAGCAGCGCAGAAAAGAGGCGCAAATGTCACCCGTCTGCCCGCTGCAGACCGAGATGAACAGCAACTACGAGTTGTTACACAGGTCCTCGCAAGCGGGTACTTCAACGGTGGCTGCAGGAGAGGAATGGTTGTTCAGGAGACCGTACAGCGAGTGCCCCTCCTCGAGATGCTCACTCGGTTCCCTGCCTGGCAGTGTATCTGGAGTACCAGCGATGCCTCTAGCGCCACTCTGAGGCACGATGAACCAGACCGCCTGCTGCAATAGCTGCCACTGCCGTACTGGGTGGCTAACGGCTGGTGTGTACTTTGCTTCCAGGTGCGGGACAGCGCAGACGACCTTATCGACAAAGACCACGTTATTCCAGACGTTCACTCCTACCTAGCTGCCCTAAGGGAGGTCATGAAGGCAGCTCAAAGTCCGGGTAAATGGCTAAGAGTTTCGTGGCCAGTAACGGGGCGGTGGTCAGACACCACCGCGGCGCCGCGGCTCCTGCCGTCTGACTCGCGTAGTCTGAGAAATACTCACGGCGAGCAACCGCTAGTCCGGACCGCCTCCGCCCGTGCTTGCAGCATGCAAAACCTTCTGCCATAAAAGGCTCCAATGGTTAGAGCACAAGTTTAATTTGCATATCATGTTCAACGGGGATGCGGAGTTGGCCGAGACCAAAGCAAACTTTCACCGGGATTTCTATAACGTTCGCAAGGTCGATACGCACGTGCATCATTCCGCATGTATGCACCAAAAGCACCTGCTGCAGTTCATCAGGTAAACCATCGCCTTTGGGTGATGCAGTGCGACCCGCCCGTGCTCGCACTCAGGGCATCACATCCGGAAGTGTCGCCGCAGTCTTCTGGGGGAAATACATGTTATGTGCTGTCGGCGCTACGCAACTACTGGACTGGAATCCAGAATGCGCGGACAGTCAGCTTCGATTCTGCAATGAGCTTTAGACTCAAGCGCTGTGCTCGCAGGAGAAAGTTTCACGAAGAAGGCAGCACAGTAGTTGCTGTTACGCCAGACGGGAAGCCGCAGACTCTGAGAGATGTATTTCAAGAAGAACTTGGGCTGACCGACGCGGAAGATCTCAACGTCGACCTGCTCGACGTCCACGCCCTTGGTAATTGCTTTCAGCGCTTCGACCTTTTCAATCAGAAGTATAATCCGTTTGGCCAGAAAACGCTGCGCGATGTTTTTTTGAAGACTGACAACCATATAAAAGGTACGTACTTGAGCATTTCTGCGCACGGTGAGCGGCCACCTCCACCCGGGAGCGGGGCTGCGAACCAGGTTGTCATACTCCTCCAACTGACTCTACTCGAGAGGGGCGGCAGGCCATAGTGGGCACCTGGCAGTTCCGTTTACCCACTACTTTATTCGATCAGAGAAGCACAGGTCCACAACAATCAGTAGTATCTGTCGGTCGGTGCTACCCCCCGTTAGCCTGGCAGTCGGGACCAGTGGATCCTCAAGAGCCAGCCGGAATTTCCGCGTACAGGTATCCAATACACGCGTGCTATCTGAGCAGATGACTATTCAGTCAGGGAACTATCCAGTCTCTGCTCGCTCCATGGGGTGACGAAGTTGCGGCTGTGCAGGGGTTATATGGACTCCTCCGTGGCGGAACCTCTCGCTGGCTGCGGACACTGTCCGTTCCTCTGACAGAAGCCGCAGTAGCGCGCTGGTTTGAAGTAGGAGGAGTACGACCATCCACATGGAGGGCTGTGGCGGCTCCATTCTTTTCTTCTAGGCAGATTCTTGAGCGAGCTAACCGCAGAGGTCATCAAAGATCTGGAGGCGCGGAAGTATCAACACGTCGAGTGGAGACTGAGCATCTACGGCCGGTCCAGATCCGAATGGCTTCGACTAGCGAAATGGGTTGTAGACAATAATCTCTCTTCCAAAACAGTTCGATGGCTAATCCAGGTCCCCCGGTAAAAATAGGACTTTTTTTATAGTTGCGACTTCCTACCGCACTTGCACTGCACTCCCGCGACCGGCCTGCGCTCGCTTTCCCAAAGCGGGACAGACGTTGCGATGGGCACTCGCTGGCGACTGCGCAGCTCAGCCCACGGCTGGCAATGTCGTCCTCGTATGCATATGTTTGTCAGTGCAGCCTTTACCACGTGTACCGCAAAATTAACGTCATCAGGAGCTTCGGTGACCTGTTGCGAAATATCTTCGAGCCGCTGTTCGAAGCCGTGAAAAATCCTCGGGAGCACCCTGAAATCTTCCTGATGTTGCAGACAGTAAGGCTAACAGGGTGTCAGTCTTTCACGTAAAGAGATTTTGGACACCAGAATCTCGGGTCTCATTCTCTGTATCCAGCTTGCCGCGCGACTGACTATGCACCGAGAGAGCTCTTGAAGTTAGCCTGGACGTTTTTGCCTGCAGTGATCACACTGGAGAAAACGTCAGCGCCAACAAGCGTCTGCTTAAGTGAAAAAGTCCAGGCGAACAGGGGTCGATGGACACAGTGGCCCGCTCCTCCTTGAGGAGGCGGACCGAAGTCATTGCCTCCTTTTAGTCATGGCCTAAACGATGGTCTTTCCGTGTGCCTACAGGTCGTTGGGTGGGACAGCGTTGACGATGAGTCGGTTACTACCCCTGTTGTTTCAGGGTCGCCCACTTTGCCAGATCCAGACGGCTGGACGGGCACAGAGAATCCGCCGTATAGCTACTGGGCATATTATATGTATTGCAATATACGGTCACTGAACCACTTCCTTGCATCTAGAGGACTCAATACGCTTGCTTTCAGGTAGGGCAGTAGCATGAATCGGAGTGCCGGCACACCCCTCCGCTGTGGACTAGAAACGGAGCTGGGCAGTCTCTGGGACAACAACGCCGTACACCCCAGCTAAAGAATTGGAGTACGCTTGGGCCGCGGAGGCTGCGTGTGACGACACCAGGCCTCACTGCGGAGAAGCCGGAAGCCTGACGCACCTAGCGTGTATGTTCCTGTTGGCTGATGGAGTCAATCACGGCATCATGCTGAAGAAGGCCCCTGTTCTAATGTACCTGTATTATCTGAAGCAAGTCGGTCTTGCGGCATCCCCCCTTTCAAACAACGCTCTCTTCCTGGACCTGGGTAAGGTGCCAGCACCACACGCACAGCACTTTCGCAACGACGATTTCACCGGCTGACAGTCTGAACCGTCACGAAATGAAAAACACAGAACAGACGAACTCGCGGTCGACTCTGTTGCACAGTGAGCTTAGGCTGGACACTGGTAGGCGGCGAGGCACTCTTTGCACCGGAAAGACCATCTGTCCCCCGTCTTGTAGGGCGGTCCCACCGGAGGCTTACATCACATAAACCGTTGGAAACAGAGTGCCCCTCATACTGGTAGATGTGGCTGCAGGGGAAAGCCCACCCGTGTATGCAAAGCCTGACAGGCTCCGTTTGCCGCCTAAGGACCAAGGTGTAGTCGGAGCCTTCCGGATCCCTCGCACAGCGGTGATAGTGATAATATGCAGTTAGGCGGCCAGGCTCTATGGTCCGCCTTGCATTGCAGATTGAGCTTTGCCTTTTCAAACCCGGGTTGTCCTTCCAGTTCTCTGCTTCGTCGCTTTCCGTTGCTACTTCTGCCGTCCTGACAGGCAAAAATCCTCTGCCGCTATTTTTTCGTGTCGGCATGAACGTATCTCTGTCGACAGACGACCCCCTCATCTTTCACTTCACTGACGAAGCTCTCCTTGAAGAGTACTCCATTGCTGCGGTGAGCTGGCAGGACCCTCCGGGAGACGATATCCAAAGCGGGCTCACTTAGTTCCAGGGTCGGTGATTCGCGTGCTCGCTGGCTTTTCTCGTGAGGCTGTTGCAGACAGAACAGCTCAGCCTGTCTACGTATAGCCGGCCGTCACCCTCCGCTGCCACTCACCTCACGTCGTTTCTGAATGAGAACATCTCTACTAGCAAATGACTTGTTCGCTTTCCTCGTTTTTTAGCACCTCTGGAAGCTGAACACCGTTGACTTGTGCGAGCTGGCCCGCAACTCAGTCCTGCAGAGGTAAGGAAAACTCGACCAGCAGCGATTTCTTTGTTCGCTAGCCCCGGAGAAATGTCGCGGCTGATGGAGCTTTACAAACCTGAATATAGACATTGAGCTAGACTGATTAGAAGATTCCAAATTATAGCAAGTCTTCCATATCTAGTGAATACAGTCTGAGGCGTGGCACTAATGGTAACATTGGAAAGTATCGTACGCTATACTCGCATAATTACCCGTGAGGTAACTACATTTTGACTGTCTCGACGGTGTGCAGCGGCTTCGAGGACGAGTTTAAGGAGCACTGGCTAGGACCAGGCTTCAGGGCCAGCGGCTGCCGCGGCAATTGCATCAGAAAGACCAATGTGAGTAACATTCGCTTACAGTTCAGGTACGTCGATCAAGACTGTCAGCATCTCCCGTCGCTGGTTCTCGTAGGTGCCAGATACGAGCACTTTGGCACTATGATGTTTCTCTATTGCTGGGGTGCACACGCCTCCCTACGACGCACATCGGTTCAGAAAGTGGTCAGTCCTCCAGCCGGGATGGTTCGTTTCTCCTTTCTTCTGGGGACGCTTCTCCTAGCTTCCGCCTTGTGTCCTGACTGAGCGGCACAACAGAAAATACTCTCGCGATGCAGTCGGCGCCCCGAGCGGCTGCGGTACACTGCTGGAGCGATGGGCACGGCAATCGCTTCACTCTCTGTATCACTCTCGGGCCCCCCCCTCAAGGAGCGGAAGGAGGGGATCGAGACCGATCAACTTCAACCGCCTCTTCCCTTACCCTGCAACAAGGGCATGCCAACAGGACACTTCCCCAGACCTGTTTCTTCTAGCTAATTGCAGACTCGCACGGGGACAAATTCGTGTCTCAGAGCCGCGCAGCTTCACGACTGTTCTCGATAAAAAATGCATTGGTCTGTTGGAGTTCGGCGTCTCCTACCAGGGCCGACACCCTTCGCGAAGAGCTGTGCTACATGCACGATGTGCTGGCACTCCGGCTCGCATTTGCCGCCGCAAACCGTATGGCTCTCGTCCCGGTCCTGGCTCAAGACAACAGCACCCTTAACGCCGAAAAGAGCGGAAGCGATGAAAAGCACCACTATGAAAGTAACGTTTGCCCCTCAAAAGGGGGCCTCTCCAATCCTGCGGAGGAGTCCTTAACTGATCGGCTTCCGGGCGTGGACGCCGACGCCGAACAGGCAATGCAAAAACTCGTAGAAGCCGCAGGAGACACTTTCGGCACACCTGGAGGTTGCCGAGCTCGATATGTTCAGCGCTGTGAGTGACTTGTTGACGTGCGTCTGATGGACGAGATGGTTTTGATGAGGTGGGCACTATCGAGATGCAGACGGATCCTCTGTACAAATTCGGTGCGCTCTTGTCCCCGCTAACTGAGATGGTCCGGGTGAATCTATGTGTCGACCTGAGGGGTGTGCTTCCCCTTCTCGGAATAGGCTGTCCAAGTAGTAGTAGCCTACTTCACATTCGGCCTTCTAATTTTGTGTGCAGTATCTCGGAAAACCAGCCGGTTGATAGGCCGTGGATCTCAGATACTGATATGTCAGGGTGAAGAGAAGCTCGAGAGCGAAGCAGACGCAGAAGTCCTGATGAGACTGCTCCTGAAGGGCGCCGGGGAGGACAGCGGGTCACGGGCCCAAGGGGAGTCTGGAGACTCTATCATTGTCGGCGACTACGGCCCTACCGCTGTGGGAAGTCCGGTAGAAAGTGCTCACATCTGAGGACTCAATGCGCTGTCAGCGCGCGTGAACTGCTTTCTCGTGTTGGATCATCTCCGGACTAGGTTGTATCGGCGCGGGACAGAACAATGCGGCTCTGAAGAGGCAGGAGCTCGCGTGCACTGGACAATAGCAGTTTCCCACCTCTCGGTCCTGCAGTAAGCGTGGTAGCGCCCTCGAACTTCGAAAGAGCCACGCGACTCAAGCGCCTTGGAAATCAGAACAGTCCACCATGCAGAACAGGAGGCCATGGGCTTTGTCAAGCCGAAGGAAGAGGAGAACAAGCCCGAGGGAAGCACACCCACGGCGACGAAGATGGTTCTGCACGGCATAGCCGCGCGACAGCCTAGCGGAGCGGGCACAGGTTTTCGGCTCGGCCGGCACAGAACCGCGATGATGCCTGTTTGCAGTGTACAAACGTGGCTGCACTATCCAGTCCCCCGAGCCTCGCTCCCTGATGAGTCTAAGGCTTTTGTATTGTACAAATTCTTCAGCGGGTCAGCCCCGCCGCGACCGCGCGGGGCCTGCACTTGCGCCAGTAGGCGGGTATCCTATAGCACAGCGCCCGACGGGCGCGACATAGGTTGCTTCGTACCAAAGCACAACACTGACTGCCACGCGTATGCGTTGGCAGCACATCGTCACCACACATGCGTTACACTACCCCCGCGCCTTCAAGGGCTGCGTCCTCGCCAGCGTTCCCTTCTTTCAGGAGCTGTAGATCTTCACGTGTCAACAAATCTGCCAATGAGGTACGGCTCTCCCACGTCTGGCCGAGTTACGGATCGGCCCATTTCACTAGAAATTCCCGCTCTTTTGCCCCGTTGCGCTTCTGGCGCAGTCGTGAGTCCAAAATCGCCTCGAGCGTGTACGCGTGCGTGTTCGGCTTCTTCCTGCGACTGCTTTGCCGCCTCGCTCAGTTGGTGCTTATTACGGCATGTCCGCTGTCGACGGTCCCTTTTGGAGAAAGCACGCGGGGATACCGGGAGGACACACGACACCTGCGCAAGAAACAGATATTTACAGTGCGGTGCAGGCGCATAGAGGGAGGGAAATCGATAACATACGCCACACCACTGATACACTTACTTATACTAAACGAACCGAACCACCTTTGATCCAGCTTTCTCTCCCCCTTCTGTTGCCGTAATAGCCGAGAAGACACAAAAACAAGGTCACCAACACTGAATACTTCATGTTGCCGCCCGTGGTCGAAGTTCTGCACCTCCTGCGCCTTTGTGAGGCACGTCTCAGCCATTGTCAGACGCTGTGGCGCTGTCTCCACAGGATCAACACGGTTCACACTTTCACTCTGCAGACACTCAGGGATATCACCTGGTGTCTGAATGTACACCAGTGAGAACCGAGTGGCCTGCGTTGAGTCGTGGACAGCATTGTTGTACGCATATCCGCAATCGGCAGATAGCTAGCCCACTTATTCATATCATCCCCGACATAACCACGGAGCATCGGGATAACGTTCGAATAGTCCGCTCTGTCTGCCCGTCTGTCTGTGGGTGGGCTGACGTAGAGAGCAGTCGCTGATACCCAGTCGAGCACAAAAAGAACCCCAGAACGCACTCACAAATTTGGGATCCCTATCAGACACAATGCTTTCAGGGAAGCCGTGTAAGTTCCAAACACGGCGAACGAACAGATCGGCGAACTGCTCCGCAGACGTAGTATGCAACGGGAAAAGGTGAGCTATCTTCGTCAGTCGATCAACAACAACACAAATAGAGTCGTAGAAATTGTAACCTGACGGAGGTAGCCCGGTGATGACGTCCACCGCGATCGACTGCCACGGGACTGGCAATGGCTGCAACAGCCCTGGAGGCTTTGTGCACCTGGGCTTGTTCTGCTGGCACTTAACACACGTCGTAACGTACTCGTGCACATCTCTGTCCATGCCGTGCCACACATACTTTCGACGAATGGCTTTCAGTGTCTTCTTTACCCCTGGGTGTGACGCTACGCATCTATGCGGCGTCCTCTCCGCACGATGGTCCGCAGTGCCCGGTCCTGCTGCGGCGGTCGGAATTGGCGCCTCCTTCCGCGCCACACAGCTACCTAGCTAAAAAGAACATTCTTTTATATTTTACACGATAATCTTGGACGGGCGGAGCTCCTCCCTCGCTCCGGGCGGTCGCCGGCTTCTCCCGGGGGGTTGTGTTCGCCTTAGGCAGACCGTTTCCGGCAGTTCTGCCACTATCCGGGCCGTCTCGGCGACGGTCACTAAACGCCTCTGTCCTTCACACGTGTGGTCGAAGAGAAAACTAACAACTGCTCACTCGCAACCCTCCGCCTGCCGTGCAGCTCCGGCGCCTCCTCGCGGCCGTCGTGTGCCACCGCCGCGGGCGTCCCGGC
>NW_027154534.1:0-3221 GCF_002600585.1 Cystoisospora suis
TATGACGGCAGCATCCCTGCGTACACACCCCTTGGACGAGCTTCAGGTGTACGCCTTTGTATTTTCCACCCCTCCTCCGGTAAGCTGAACTCTCCTCCTTGTTTCCCCTTTGAGCCTTTAGATACAACCTCAGGAGTTTGTTCTTCGTTTTCTGCTCCCTCTAAAGTTTTCCTGTGTTTTTTCCTCTTTTCTCTTCTCTTACTTCCACCTTCCTTCTTCTTCTGTGGCTGACTTCTTTCTCTAGCTAATGGTCTTTCCTTCGTACGCAGAGCCAAGTCTACTTTCTCATGTTTTGGGTTGGCCCAGATCCTGGATCGATCAACTGGGACTTCTTGACGCAACCTTACCCCTTCTGGGACGTCCTCACCGGCATGTTCAAACGACGCATTTCCCGACGTTTCTTGGCATCCGGATTCTTCACTCAATTCGCGATGGTCTCTCGACTTGGCCACAACCTTTTGGCCTATCTGGCTTCCTGGATCCCCACGGATTACCCATAATAATCTGGTCCCCCCGGCGTCTTCTTGAAAAAGGTCCAACGTCGCGCGCGTCACTCGCAGCTCTTCTTGCCTACTTATCGATTTTGTTTTCCTTATACGGGGGGGGTTACTCGGGTCCGGACTTGTGGCCATGTGTGGGCCAATGGGACGTGGCTTCTGAGCCTTCACGCTCTCCCCCCGACTCTCCTTCGGTGGCTCACCCTGCTCCTTCCTCGGTCGGTCGTCGGAACTACTCGAGCTCAGGATGCCCGTCATCTCTTCATTTGCTCTTGGGATTTCTCGGACACGCGCCCTGGTGACCAGTTCCTGACTTGGTGCCACGTCAAGTACTCGGGTCCTCCGCCCACTTGTGTGATCCGAAGCGTTTTGACCGGCATCCGCCTTCAAGTTCCTCTCCATCTCCTGTCGGACGGGGCAGATATCATGCTTAACTTCCACCCTGTGTCCGGTTTCTCCCGTACTCTCGAGTGGAGTGATTTTTTAAACACTGAGTCTTCCGAGTGGCTCCGAAACTTTTTTAATTCTTGTAACATAGGGATTGAAATGCCTAGGTCCTTCCCGGATGTTCCTGGTGTCTTCCTGACTTTCCTCTCTCTCGGAGTTGGGCGCTTGTCCAAGTCTTGTAGCTCCCTGTCAGCGCGCCATCTATTCTCGCTCATCGCTTGCTCCATCACGTCACCTCCTAGTCGCACTCTTCGTTCCTTACACCTTCCCATAGCTAAAGAGTTTTCTCTCCTCAGTCTTTCTCTCACTAACATTCCACACCACTCCTGCTAAACCTGTTAATCGATGGTTCGGGTCCTGCGGGGTCTTTTCGCTGTTTCCGAGGTTCCAGTGCCGCTATCGCAGGTGCTCTTCCCCACTTAGTCTCTTCTGCTGCGTACAGAGTGACGCCTTCCACATTTCACCGCTCTCCTCATTCCTTCTGGGAGTATGCGACTCTGCTCTCAGGTCTCCTCCCAATGGCTTGAGAGCCATTAGTTTCCCTCTTCAACCTTCTTAGGCCCAGGTTGTCCAATCCTTTTAGGGCAACTCCAACTTAAGTGACCAAGTACACCACATGAGTAGCACACAATCTTCGGTGCTCCTGTCTGCCCTGGTATCTGGTTCCAAGTGGTTCTCCTTCTCTTCGAGTCGGCGTAAAACTCCAGAAATCTCCTCGGGGTCTCCGGTTCCCTTTCCCTTGAATTCCCCCCGGGCCTCGGTTTTAACTTCCTCCATACCCCATATATTCCGTCGGTTTGTAGGTGTTATACTCTTCTGGCCGTCTGTCCTTCACTATACCTTGTCCCGGGCGTACTGGGGGCGGATTCCCGCGCTCTTGCGGTTCTGGTTTCCAGACTACACCATACCGACGGTTCATATCTGGGGCTTTCCATCACCCCTGCTGTGTTGTCCCTCCTTGGGCCCGGTAATACATAATTCGCTTGTCGGCAGTTAGCTTTCTTACAGTTTCCAGCATCCCTCTTGTCTGACCGGTCTTTCTTCACGTCTTCCCAGAGGTACGTCGCTAGCTTAGTGGCTTCCGACATCGTCCCGGGTCTACACACGTAGACAAACCGTTGTACCTCAGGGTCTGGTCCTTTGATGAAGTATTGTAGCTTATCTTCTCTAGACAGGACAGGACAGTCAGCTACCGCATTGTCGAATCGCAACAAGTATTCGCTCACTTCTCCTGTCGGCTTCACACGTTTAAGCCTCTTAATAGCGTCTTTCCTGGTGTACCCCCCAAAATGTTCTTCAGTCATTATTTTCAAGCTCTTGCAATTCTTCGGTCGTTCCTCCTCATCTAGCCCTACCGAATACCACTTGATCACTTCTTCGTTCAAATTCGATAGAGCAATTCGAAGTTTCCCTGACTCAGGTACATTACGTCTATCTAGAAGTAATTCCATTTGTGCGATCCAGGCTACTGGTTGTACCCCAGTAAACACACTTGGTCCCCTGGATAATGCTAAGCTTCGCTCTTCCACCAACGTCCTTATCAGATAATCTGTTTCCTTGGGCCCCCGCTGCAGCCCACCAACATACTCTCGACCGTACGTCTCTCCGAAGGTTGAATACGCTCACCCGTGCGTCGAATGGGCGGGCTCCCCTTCACTCCCTGAAGCCTTAAACTTTGAGAGAATGGGATACGCCATCGGGTCATACTCAACGCCCAGCTGTTCGGCCTTGATGGGGACAGGGGGCGTCGATTCTCCTGTAATGATTCTTGGCGTCCGGAGACTACGCGAAGTCGACTTCGGCGTCCCGAAGGGGTGATATCTCGACTGGGTGTGGGCTGATCGTCTCCCATAGTCCGCTGACCCAACGTAGGCTTCGTCCACCTCAAATCAATACCTTCGGCGAAGAACCTAGGTTGCTGGCTTAGCCTCCTCGGCGGCGGCGGCTAACTCGGAGTTCTGGCAGTCCACTGCGTCTGCTACGCCTTTTGGGAAAGTCCCTGGCTCTCCAAATTTCTCTAAACTTCACGGGGTCGCTCTCCGTGGTCGATGTTTATCCTGCGCCTATTGGGCTCTACGGGCCCGAGCGGCGAACGACTGATCTCCTCGCCCCGGGATTCCCTGAGCGAAGCGCGTAGACCAATGCCCGTCTGCTTGTCCCTGCTGTCTACCCAAAGTCTTAACTCGCGCCTATCTCGTCGTCCCGTGCGTCTTTCAGCCTCCCTGCGTGCGGGGGCGTCCCATCGGCGTGTATTCGGGGCTGGGCCAGCCGCGCGGG
>NW_027154534.1:3285-12832 GCF_002600585.1 Cystoisospora suis
TTCACCGTATCCTACGGTGCTTCGTGGCTCTAGATGAGCCAGAACGTTAGGCTTCGTTAGAAGCCCTCTACTGAAACCAAGTTTTCGCACGGGGATCGAGTTTTTCACGCCAAAACACCGACTGGCTTATGCACACTGCGCACCACGGACCGCTTGGCCTCGATCGACGGCTTCGGCCCGCGGGGAATTCGTTCTGCTTCTGCGTCGGACGAAGGATGTGGGGTTTTCTGGGAGCATTAACGTGCAGTTCCTTCCTATTCTGCACGGTTCCTTGCCCGGGATCGGGTGGAAACCGTGTTTTTGCCGGCTTGATTCACCGGCGGGTGACTTGGCTCTTGCTCGTGCCGTGGCTCACCGGGGCTCCCGGTCTCGTTCCCGTTGCTGGTTTTTCCCCAGATCATAAAAAAATTGAAGCGCTAGTTAAGTGGAAAACTTTCTTAGCGGACAAACAGGTAGTAAAACGACTTTACGGTCTTGCCTCATATTATAGAATGCTTGTGCCGCAATTTGTATCTATTGCTTTACCTCTGACGCTCTTGCTGCGGAAGGATGAGCCATTCAAATGGGGGAGTGACGAGCAGCAAGCGGTGGACAGACTTAGAGAATGCTTGTGTAGCCCACCGGTTCTAGCCCTACGTGACTTTTGAAGGTGTTTATCTTGTATGCTGATGCATCTGACATGGCGCTGGGTGCAGAGCTATTGCAGGAATAGAACGGGAAGGAGAGCCCGATAGCGTTTCTGTCGCGGGCATTAAATAGCCAGGAACGGTCATACTCAGTGAGGGGTAAAGAACTGTCGGTCGTAGTTTGGTGTATTAAACAGTTACATTCGTATCTCAGAGGGGCGCCATTCACACGCAGGACCGACCACCATTCACTCACTTTCTTGAAGCGCAGAGGTCCCCTAAAGATAGTTCCCGGGTGTCGCGATGGTTTGACTATTTACGTGGATATGAATTTCACGTGCAGTACTTACCTGGTACGAAGCACAGGGTAGAAGATGCGCTGTCGCGCATCCCTTCTCACAGTGAAGCCACTGGCAGTACGACAGGCGTGGCCGCCGTGCATCATTGTGTATCAGACCCCGACCTTTGTTACAAAATTGTGACGGCGTACAACTGCGATTCTTACAGTAGAGCATTGCTAGCACGACTTGCGAAGGGCGTTCGGGTGAAGCATTTCCGTCTGTATGATGATGTGATCTGGTGAGAGAAGAAGGGGTGCCACGCGCGTATCTTCTCGTACCGGCTCGAGTTCGCGTTATGCGAATGCTGCACGACTCTGTTACTGCGGGACACCCAGGGGTAAAGAAGACACTGAAAGCCATTCGTCGAAAGTATGTGTGGCACGGCATGGACAGAGATGTGCACGAGTACGTTACGACGTGTGTTAAGTGCCAGCAGAACAAGCCCAGATGCACAACGCCTCCAGGTCTTTGGCAGCCATCGCCGGTCCCGGACCGTCCGTGGTAGTCAATCATGATGGACTTTATTACCGGGCTACCTCCGTCGGGTGACAATTCCCATGACTCTATTTGTGTTGTCGTTGATCGACTGATGAAGATGGCCCGCTTCTTCCCGTTGCATACTACAACGCCTGCGGAGCAGTTCGCCGATCTGTGTATTCGCCAGGTTTGTTACTTACACGGCTTCCCTGAAAGCATTGTGTCTGATAGGGAGCCCAACTTCGTGAGTGCGTTCTGGGTTTCTTTTTGTGCTCGACTGGGCATCCGACGACTGTTCTCCACGTCAGCTTACCCACAGACTGACGGGCAGACAGAGCAGTCTATACGTACGCATTCCACATGCTCCGTGATTACGCTGGGTATGACAGGAATAAGTGGGCTACTTATCTTCCGATTGCGGAGTACGCGTACAACAGTGCTGTCCACGAGTCAACGCAAGCCTGTCCGTTCCCACTCGCGTACAACCAGACACCAGATGATTTCCCTCACTGTCCGCAAAGTGAAAGTGCGAATCGCATTGATCTTGCGGAGACAGCGGCACAACGTCTGGCAATGGCTAAGACGTGCCCCACAAAGTTTCAGCAGGTGCAGAAGAAGAACTTCGACTGCGGGTGGCGCCACGAAGAATCCAGTGTTGGTGACCTTGTTTTTGTGTCCTCTCGGCTATTACGGGAACAGGAGAAGGGGAAGAGAAAGCTGGGTCAAAGGTGGTTCGGACCGTTCAGTACAAGCACTTGTATCAGTGATGTTGCGTATGCTATCGATTTCTCTCCGTCTACGCGCCTGCACCGCGTAAATATATGCTTGTTGCGCACGTGTCCTGTGTCCTCCCCTATCTGCGCGTGCTTCCTCCCCGTCGACAGCGGACGTGCCGTAACAAGCACCAGCCGAGCGAGGCGGCAAAGTAGTCGCGGGGAGAAGCCGGGCACGCACTCGTACGCGCTCGAGGCGATTTTGGACTCACGACTGCGCCAGAAGAGCAAGCGGGCGAAAGAGCGGGGACCTCTCGTGAAATGGGCCGATCCGGAACTCGGCCAGACCTGGGAGAGCCGTAGCTGGTTAGCAGATGTGGGGACACCTGAAGATTTACAACTCTTAGAAGAAGCGAACGCTGGCGAGGACGCAGCTCTTGAAGGGGCGGGGATAGTGTAATGCGTGTGTGGTGACGGTGTGCTGCCAACGCACACGCGTGGCAGTCAGTGTCGTGCTTTGGTATGAAGCAACGTATGTCGAGCCCGGTGGGCGCTGTGCTGTAGGATGCCCGCCTACTGGGGCAAGTGTCGTGCACGCCCCGAGCGGTCTCGGGGGGGCTGACCAGTTGAGGAACTTGTGCAATAAAAGCCTTACATGGTCCGTCAAGCGCATTTGAACGATCATTGCCGCTCGCTGGCGCCGAATACAGGACGCGATTTCCCGAGCACAGGCGTGCTGTGCGTGCCTTCCACAGTATAGCAACCTCAAAGACAGAACTTGGAGGCAGAACCTTCGAGCGGAACAGAAGCTCCGAAGCTCCCACAGAGCAACACTTTCATCGGAGCAAAAGAAAGCCAAGCATGCAATGAGCGACCACTGCCAAAGAGAGCGTTGCCAGTGGTCGCTCATGCGTCGATCGGCATGCAAAGAATAGTCCGTGACTTCTGCCGCTCGTCCGTTAGTGGGACGGTATCTAGACAGCAGTCGACGACGTTCACTTCTGCTTCGGTTCTGACGTCTCTTGGCACCTAAACTGTTGTTTTGGTGTAGCGTGGGCTCCACATTTGGATTTTACTTCCGGGCCTCGCGGGCGTGCTCCTCCGGGCGGACATTGATAGCGGCGGTCCGTGTTCACGCGGCTTCTGTTGTTGGCCTCTCCACTTCCAGCCGCGCTTTTCCTTTCAGTATCACTTTGCTCACGTGGGTTACTTCTGCGATCACTATAGAGACGTTGCTCGACGTCGCCGCGCTGCTCCCGCAGTCCCCGAAGCGCTCTTTGGTTTCCAGAGGGCCGCTTTCTTACGGCTTTGATACAAGGTGCGAGACAACTAGGCCACACGGCGACGGTGGTGCTATCGGATGTGCTCTCGTCTTCCACTCCAGGGCGCTTCTTCGTGTGACTCGGCAAGTGGTGTGACTATTACAGTGTTGCCAAGCAAGGTATCTGACGGTGACAGGGAGGACCACGTGCTGTCTACCGGTTGCTCGACTGTTCGCTCCTGCGATCACTGGGTCAGCGCCGCGGAGTTCGTTGGACCATTCCGTGGGCGCTTCCGCCAGGAGCGTTACTGACTGCGTGCGCGGCAGCGCGATGGGGCGTCATCTGGTCCTGAAACACGCCAGCCGGTAGAACTTGCCTGTCTCAGCGAGCGTCGCGGGACCATTATGGTGTTCTACGAGACGTTTGTTCTCCTTTCCAAGCGCATGCAGCGTGCGGACATCCAGCAACTTCTAAAGCAGCAAGAGGCGCTGATTGGGAAACACCACGGCAGCATGCTGGCAGTGCGGGATCTCGGCTGGAGAAAAGCAGCTTTCAGGTGCGGCCTCTGAACGCAAGCAGCATTCTGAAGTGGCGCATGCGCATTCGAACCTTCAGGCAAGAAGAGCCGCACCGGCTGACGTCGTGGTGAGCTGTATTCACCACCCCGACAGATGAAGACTCTTTGACAGCAGTGCCTTCTTTGTTTTCTGAAACTGGCGTCGCAGTAACGACGAGCTGGAGATCTTGGTGGCGACTGACCGCCCGTCCGTTGAGCGGTAGCGTCCGGCACCAAATTAGGCCGCACTGTCTGCACATTTTGTAGTCACGTCAAGGAAACTTGGTTGCGTACCCGTTGCCGCCGAGAGCGCAATGTAGTTTAACTTCACGGTACGGACATACAAACGCAGAAGCAAACGGGCTTCCTTTGACGGGGGTGGATGCGCTGCTCTGGCGTCCATATGCTGTTGGGTCTTACATTTGCTCTCATCTTTTCTCCGATGTTCGCTGTTGCAGGATTGTCAAGCCACGGCAGGGCATATTCTGGTTTGGGCGTCTCTTCTACTTCTCATTTGGCGCGAACCCAGCTGTTGTCTCGGAGATGTCCCAGACTCTGCAGTCCACTAGTGGGGTGCTGCGACACACAACGATGCGGATGAGAAAACGCCACAATCTCATGACGTACAACCACCACATACATGGCAGAGACTAGCAACCCGCATGGCTGTTGCGTTGTTCTTACCTCGGCAAGCGAGACCGCCGTGAGCGCTCCGGCTCGTGAGCACGTGAGGTTTGGTGCCCGCTGAGAAAGAGTGTTCAGGCGGTCCTGAGAGATAGCCTCACCGGCAGAGGGTGTCAGCTGCTCGGTCAGCAGACGGACGGTTGGACTGTAACAACTCTTGGCGTTGCGATGCCGCGACAAGTACTACAGTCATGCATCAGCACTCATGCGTCGGTGTCTCCACCAAATGAGACTTAAGTTACCTCGAGGGGTGCCTGTGCGGATCCGCGTGAACAAGTGGTGATTTTTCAGATCGGAAATAGCGCAACGGCTTCTCCTTCACTGGAGTGTATGTGCTGTCCCCGTGCGAGGGTCGCCGAAGAGTTGTCACCGCCGCGTGCCTCTTCAGGTTCTTGTCAGGTGATCCGTGCCCGAACGGCGGCAAGAAGCTCCTGTGCAGACTTCCTCTCAGAAAAAATTCACTGTTCCTCTTCTCCAGGCTCGAGGCAGAAGTCTCGGCACTGTGGGTGCGCACTCCCACGGCCCCCTGGCTGAACCTCGTGCCCGTGGGTGATCGGAGAATTCACGAGAGCCGCATCTAGGGTTGTAGATGTCCAGCGTACGCTTTTGATCCGGGTGTCGTCGTGGCAAATCGATTGTTGGAAGTCAGGTGGCATCCCGGAGACACCCTAAGGCTCCCGTTTTGTATTCAGTGGCAGATACGGAAGTCCCAGTGCAACTAGCTGACGGCGGTGTAGGACAGGGCACCAGAAAGAGGGTAAGATTCCCCTTACCTCTGCCGCCATGCGCCTTGTACACCTGACACCACTTGCGAACTACACAAGGGAGGCTACTGCCGCGATAGTTCGTTGTCGACAATACTGACATCGCACATACTCGGTAATGAATTCCCGCTGTTGGCTAGACAGGACGGAATCGCTGAGGCTACCTCAGTACTAGGGAGCGATTTTGCTTAGTGTCCAACACTGCGACGCCGCCGGACACCTGGAGGCCCGTAGTCGGTAATTTGGGACTGCCAGGATGCTTGGTTACGCTTGACACCAGTTCTGGCCCCGGCCGCAGGGTCAGTCGTTTTCTAAGCCGCGTCCCAGTGGCAAATAGATCCCAGTGCGCGACTGCACAAACTGCCCCTGCTGACGGGCCGAGCAACGCGAGGACACGGCAAGTGTTCTGGCACTGAACAAGTTGGAATTGTTCGGCGCATCGTGGATCCACCGGTTTGACGCATGCGATGTGGTCCGTTGGCTCCTGGGACAGCGCGTTGGGGCGGCGCAGATGAGCATGCAGCAGCGGAGAACGACCAACAGCTAGATTTTTTCCAAACCTTTCAAGTTGTCGACTACAACCGGTAACGCCGCATGACAGCCTTCGAAAGAGCTCCGTCCCCCGCAGACCTGTCACGAGCATCGCGCTCCCATGCGAGGTGGACGACTTCAGGTGTTCCTCAGGGCACTGCGCTCAGTGTGAGGCGCTCCAGGTTCTCTCATGTGTAGAGGATCGGCCGCCACTGCTCACTGGTGTACGCTGATCGGCAAGAAGACGTTGCCTTCTGCGAAAAGTGGCTGGTTAGTAATGACAAGTCTCCATCACACCCTTTGAGTAATGTGGCCGGTTTCTTGTACGGTACAGTGCACAGTCGTCTCCTTGCGTGCTGGCCGAGCTGCTTGAGCACGACAGTTAGCGTTGTCCAGGGTTCAAAGGAAGATGTTAGGGGATCCGTCACCCTGGCCTTCACCGTCACGGCCTACAGCGGATACTCGAGCCGCGGCGTCTTCGTTGCCGGCTCTCTATCCGATCTTTCCTCCCAGTCCGGAGCCGCTTCCCTGCAGCCTCTCACCGATTACGAGCTCCTCATTCCCTGATGTCTTTCCCCTCCCTGACAGTGCCGGTGCTTTAGCGACTTCAGCTCGGCAGAAGCTGCAGGAGCTGAAGCGGCTGGAGCTGGACCAGCGCCAGCAACAGCTGCGACACCAGCTTCTATTTCTTGGAGAACAACAACAGCAGGCCGAGAATCATCTCCACGAAGAGGAGAATGATGCCAGGATCGGTAATTCTGCCTCTGTAGGTGAAGTGGACTTCCCCTCTTCAGGGGGCGCTGCGGGCACAGTATCATATTCCGACGGCGCTTTGAAGCTCCCGGGAGCACCCCTCAGTGTGGAGCATTGGAACGGAGAAACGAAGACCCTACGAGACTCGCCTGTGACGGTCCCGCAGGATGAATTGCTAGGGCTGGCTCTACCTCTGGGGGCAGCTAGGTCTCCCCGCGGAGAGAGAAGCACGGACGCGACGCTTTCCAAGACCCTTGTGCAGGAAACACGTGAAGAAAAGGGGGCGCCTGCGGACAGGTAAGCTCGCGATCGCTCGCGGGCACCGAGCCTCAATGTTACTGATGCAGTCGTTGCATACGCTTTGTACGTCGCGAGCTACTTCGCACCTGCAACTGTGCAGAAGGCTTCTCGAACGCAAACTGTGTCTTTTCTGGTATTCCCGTGTTAGCCTGTTTTCTCGTTTTGTGGCCCGTGAGCGTTTGTATGGGTATACGCTGCCTGGCACCCGAAAGCTCTCGCCTCGACACGAAGTGTCGTTTCTACGTGGAAGGAAGCAGGAAATTGACTGGCGTATGCCGCAGCCGGTAGAATCTCTCGCGACGATAGTCGTTCGAACGGGCTGCTTGAAAACGAGCCAGCGGGAAGTGCTTTCAATTGCCAGTTAATGCCTATCGTCACGGTCCAAGCTGCACTTTGTCGGCATGTAGCACCACCTGTTGCGTCTTTGAGCCCCTGGGTCCAGCTTGCCCCGAACTTACACTACAGTTCCGCGTCCCCATGCACGTGGGGAGACAACCTCAGGCGAGGCCGGCTCTCTTCGAAGGCGACGTTTAGAGGTACGGCGTGTGTGTAGAAGCGTGCGAGGACAGGCCTCGTGTTGTTGGTTTCCTCTTGCAGATATGCTCCTTCGACGCCTGTGAAATTCGTATGTGGTAGGAGGCACGCGGACAGTGCTATCCGCTGCTTTGTATACTTGGACATTTACCACGGCTTGGAACTTCTTTTTTTACTCGTTTTGCGCCACTCGCACTGTTCAGTGCAACTATTCCAGATTGTCTGCTTTTTCCTCTGCCCGTCTTTCAGATCTGAAGCGCACCCCTGTCTCAGTCTCTCAACAGATTCTCTAGTGCTCTCTCAGCTGTGCGATAGCACCGCTTTGCTACGCTCCTCTCTCAGCTCTTTGCCGCAGTCGCACCCCCGCCAGCCTCTGTCTGATCAAGAGCTCCGCATTGAAAAGGACCCTTTATCGGTACGTCCCTCTGAATCGGTCTCGAAGGGGCCATCGCGGTTGCCCACGCTACTGCAGTGTGAATGGGGATCCTTCTCACCCCTTGAGGCATCCGTCACACCAGCACCTGTCCTGGCGAGTGCTGCACAACATAGAGGCGATGGCAAGGTTTCTCGGGGTCGCATTGCTAGTCCTGTCAACGTCAAAGCACATGTTTTTGAAGAACTTTCATCCATTCGCCGTTGCGCCCGCGACGGGAAAGAGAAGCTTGTCTCACCTCAAGCTCGCCCGACCTCTGTTCGAGGCAATAGCGCGGCAACGGGATCAGGCACGACGGCGTCTTCAGTCGTTCTCGAGATCAGTGCAGGTGCTGTAGAACTGAAGGCGGACGGCGACGGCGGAGCAGGATTTGGGACACAAAGGCCGTCCACTGACAAGCCTTTCATTATACCGATGCACAGACACATGCCTCAACAACTGCGACTGAAGGAGCGGAAGCAGCAAGAGCGCCTTCAAAAGCTTCGGCAGCACCAGCAAGGGAAGGCACAGTCGTCACATCCAGACCACCAGCAAGGGCTCCTTGCATCTGCGAGGACCGTGCTCCAGCAGAAGATGCAACGGAAGGACAGAAGTCTCGCGGCGGCTGAGCAGGAGAAGCGGCATGACGGTTCCGCTAGGACCCACTCCGGTGCAGGAATCCGTGTGCAGTCACCGATTTTTGGTCGACCAAGGGAGAGGAGCCCTCTCAGTGCACGAAGTTTGTCGAAGCCTTCTCTTTTCTCTGCTGCTGCACGCACTGAGAAAGACGGCCGTTGCCCGGACCGCCACCCAGAGACGGTCCGGCCAACGAGCAAGGCCACTCGTTCAGGTCACCACACCAAGGAGTTTTCTTCTGCCGGGGCGGTTGATTCTAGTCGCATCGAGCAAGTTAGTGGGCAAGATTACAGACGGGCTAACGGAAGTCGAAGAGGCGGTATGCATCTCCGGAGTGCTGTCCAGGGAGGCGCACACGCAGTTTCTTTGCGCGAGAGGGCGTGGCCAGCTGAAGTCAAGTCTGAGAAGCCCGATGTCCGTTACTCGCAGGCTGAGGAGGCCGAGGAGCCCTTTCCGGGTAGTAAGGGACAGTGGGAGACCGAGGCGCAGTCGCCAGCCCGAGCTTTGGTCATGGGCACCTGCGAAGGGGGGTACGCCACACCCGATGAATGTCCCGAGTTCCTATCCCACGCCGGTCACCCTCCGAAAGGCCCAGTGCTGAGACAGACAGCACCTTCTGCTCTATCTTCTGTTAGCCACTCAAGACAGCGCGGCAGCGTGGTGTCCTCGGCGCAAGTGAATGGAGTGCCCTCGGCTCCACTGAAGCAAGGGGTAGTACCAAGTGTGCGGGGCTCGGTCTCTAGTATCAGGACACCGAAGCCACCATCTTCGTTCTTTGCTGCGAAAGCCACAGTTACCGGATTTTCTGCGGAGTTCCCCCCTAAATTCCTTTGTAGCGGACGTGCTGGGGTTCGGCAGCAAAGGCTCCCGTCACAAGAAGCAGCCCGAGGGAAGTGGCCAGGCCCGCAGAAATTCTCAGGTAGGCAGTCGAGAGATGTCATACTGGGAGAGATAGCCG
>NW_027154534.1:12875-21913 GCF_002600585.1 Cystoisospora suis
GCGGTCCGCTGCCTGAGGCTGCGTTGTCAGCAGTTTCTGCGGCGGCAGATAGAGGGAAGAGAGTATACGGGAGTGATCAGCCACTCCGAGCATCGAAATGTCATGCGCACCAGGCAGGTACCAGAAGGCCGGGACAGCGTATTGTAGCAGAAGTAGATGCTGTCAGAGGGCAGCTTGGCGGAATGCAGGTGGCAGGCAAGAAAACCGCTCTGCAGGGAAACCAGATGGCGACGGAGAGCGCCGCTGTGGGTCCTCCTTCTCTTCGTCCTATCACGTCTTCCCCCGCAGCCTCTCGACCACCCAGTTTCCGACCGAGTTCCGCACGGAGTGGTGGTAGGAGAGGGGAGCAACTGACGGAGCGGAGCCCAGAGAGTCCAAGAAATTCTTCTTTTGTCCGTGGCGGGAGACTTCAGAACCAGCTTGGAAAGAGGAAAGGTGAGCCGGAACGGACGATGTTGCCCAATGCAGCCGACGAGCGTTCCGTATGGAAGGGGACGCACCGGACAGCAAGGACAGGAAGCCTCGACTTCCTTGAATCCGAGGCTGTTCTCCGGAGCACTCCGAGTGGACCACTAATGAGGAGCGAAAGACTATATGAAGGTGGAGACTATGAAGACACAGAAGACAAGTTGCGGGTGGTCCTGGAGAAGCTGCGCTTGCGACTACTCAACAGAGACAGCAACGACTACAGTGGGATGGAGCGCGAAACGAGCGGGAGTGGCAGGTTTAGTTCATGTGAATGTATGTGTGGAAGGGACGACAGTCCTTCAGGTCTGACTCGGCCTTCCGATGAGACCAAGGAAACGCTGTCTTTCCAGATTGAGACTCGAGGTCAGCGGTCAAAGACGCGGGGAGGGGTAGGCTGGTTTTCCTCTTCACTCGGGGAGAAGAAGAGGGGGATAAAGGACGACGAGGACTTTACCGAAGCTGGGGCAAGCAATACGCCACAGCTGAGCCCCGGTCCGGTGTCCGTCGGTGAATCTCTTGGCGCACTGTACAACACGTCAGCTGACTATGTGTGGCATTGCAACGAAAGCCCGCGGGCGTTTCTTCAGCACGCAAGGAGCAACGATATCCGGTTGTCCGGCAGACGGCGCAGGAGAAAGAGAGGAGGACAAGACAGAGAAAAAACACAATGCCTGGCTGAAGGGAGCAAGAACCCTACGTCAGAAACGCACAGGACAAAAGCTGCGCGAAACGACGGCACTGACAGTCTGAGCGTAGTAAGGGCTCTGGTGCACTTACTACAAGAAGGACCGAAGATATTAACAAAGGGTAAGGGGAAAAAACTGCCAAGCGGCACGGATGAAGAGCCGTCATTGACCTCTTGCGTACGAAAAAAGCACTACAGAAAGGACTTGAGCGTGAGCGATTCCCTAGCACAACGAGACGCCAGAAGTTCCGAACGGACTTGGCTCCGACCGTCGAGGGTAAGCAGCAGAGTTGCAATCACCAAATACCTGATCTGTTAAACAGAATGCCCATGGCTCATGGTGCTGCGCCTCCTCGCTCTCCTGTATAGAGGGAAAAGCCAGCGAAAGCTTTCGTACTCTTCTGACTCCACGGGCCTACGCATGACAAAAACTGGTTCGCCTACGAATTTTTGTCCATCAGGGCCATCAGGGCCTCATGTGTCCACTTGGCCCCCCGATGTCGGGGGCCGTCAGGGTTATAATCCAAGTTACTGGTCTGTCAACAGTTCGAAGTTATTACACGGCGCGTGCAGTGAACAGCCAGAAAGTAACTTTCAGGAGTGGTGTGTTGTTCACTGGCACGAAGCTCTATCTTCAAAGAAACGTGTGAGCTTTCCTCACCCCGTCTTTCGCCAGATCTGTCTCCTGTCGACACTATACGACGGTAGCAGCGTGATGTGAGAACCAGCTCACTGCGGGAAAGTCTCCCACAGTCTCTGCGGGTGTGCCTGTGGCTTGCTTTGGGTCGCGTCGCCCAGTCAAGTCATCAGGGGATGCCGAGCTGTTGTTTTTTTTCTTTTTACCATTGTAACGCGCCCTCTGCGTCCGATCAACCGACCGAAACCTCAGAATGTTTTGATGGAGAAACCAGTCACTAGATCAGTTAAAGTTCGTTCTACTGGCTGTTCGCGCACCAAGAAGAGCATCAGATCGGACGTGCTCACAGCCAGTCAGCGATGGTCGTATTCAAACATCAGATGCTTAGATGCTCCAGTTGGACTCTGCTTCTTCGCGCAGGCTGTCCAAGGCTGAGCTGTCCGTCACGTTTTTTGAACCGCGTTTGCTTTCTTCCTTTCCTGTCTCTGCTCCCACAGAGCCGCTCAAGCTTAGAGCGTCTCTCGCACGATTCCCCAAGGCGAAGCTTTTCTACGTCACCATGCGGTAGTGACAGAAGCCGGAGTCCGAGTTCTTCCTCTCTTCTTCCCTCCTCATTCCGTTTTTCACGAGGCCTCACGCTCTCTATGTCAGAAGGCCTGGCGGAAAGCGCAAACAGTGTCACTTGTACCGAGGCGGCCCCCTCGCTGATAACGAAGTGGCTGCGGTATTCCTCTGCTATCCTACGGGGTAGCAAAGTTTCTCCTCCGGGAAACGCGCCTCAAACCGGCAGTCGCCGTACTCGACGTGATGAGCGGTTCAGTTCCGCATCAGACTCTTCATCTTCCTCTCGATCACGCTTCTCGAGAGATCGATCGACAGATTCGGCACCCGACCCGGACAGGCAAAATTTCGACGAAAAGAGACAGCGTTGTGACCTGGGTAGCTTCTTTCCTAGAATGTTAGTCCACGGTTTGACCGGATTCAAGTTGTTGGGAGAGAACTCCAGGGAAAGAAAGAGAACAGGAAGTTTACGAAGTCTTCTTCCGACTTCTACTGCGGAAGACGACGATGCTGATGCGGAGTCGTTCTCGAGCGGTAGCACTGTCGAAGGGCACAAACGCACAGCGACGCTGTATGATCCTTTCTCGGAAGATCCCGAAGAAGTTGTTAGGCGCATCAAAGTAAGACTTGGGATACCTCTCTCGCCGAGACCGCCGGACAGAAGGGAAAGCACATGGCTCAGTATTGGTGAGGAAGCCAGGAGGGAAGAGAGGAGACGGCGGCATGAGGAAAGATTTGCAAAACTTTGTCCTGACTCCGTACAGGACGGGAACATAGTGTCTACCCTAGAAGTCAGCACTGCGACAAAGACAGCGTTCTCCACGAACAAGTGTAAAGGCTTTTCTCGTCGCCTCTCGCATGCAGAGCGGCTCCCCTCGAGTCTTTCTCTCTCTCAGTCAACTTCGTCGGTTTGCCTCTCTCCTTCACCAGGACAGGCGGTTAAAAATTCTCGGGCAGAGGCAGCAAAGCGACCTACCTCCCAGCAGGGACACGTCGCTACGGATGATGTCGCTGAGAAGGTGGTGCTTCCTTCGCCGGCCTTCTCTTTGAGTGAGAGATGGTTGGCAACTAATTGCAGAGCGCACCACCGACAGAGACTGACCCTTTCCTTGTCTCCTTTCCGTCTTTCCAGATATAGGCGAGAAGTCCAGCCTGAGTCAACAGGGGGTGACGCTCAGCCCTGCAGTTCTCAAACAGATGCAGCGATGAGTGTCGAACTGAAAGGCGACGTCTCGCCACGTGTTGAGCCGGGACTTTTCTCAGCTCCCGGCGAAGTGAAGGAAGCGTGTGATCCCCTCGAAGGAAACAGAATATCCAAGTCTGGTATTCTGGGGGCTGATAGAGGGAGGTCTCGAAGAGAAAGTCCCCTGCAGTTCCTTTCTTCCTTTGTCTCAGAAGAAGGCCCTCTGAATTCAAGAGAGAAGCCTGGCACGGAGGGATTGCCGTGCGTGACGCAGGACAGATGGTCGATTGCAAGAGACTACGGCCGGAGCATTCACACAAGGCATGCCGAATCAAGGTGCGCAGCATCTCTTTCGACTTCTCCAGTGCTTCTTTCGGATGCCATCAGAGAACAAAGCAATTCGAAAGGTGGCGCCGGGAGTCGGATCGAGAAGACTGAACAGGATGGAATCTCTGTCTATAAGAAACTCGAGAATGAATCGCAGGGTCCCTTAAGCATGTCTGAACTGCTCTGTTCTTCCCCTGAGCCTTTGTCCCAGCCTGAGAGGAGGACAGAAAAAACTGCGAGAAGGCTTGAAGGTGTAGTAAATGGGAGTAGCGAGAACCTAGAGGGGGGGACATCCGAACTACCACACGGGCTTTTGATCCCGCACACGGCCCACCTTGCTAAAAAAGAGCCTCTAGATGCGTCAGACGGCAGCAGTGGAACTCCGGTGAAGGATGTGTCTTGCGTCGAAGCCGCATCGGAGGAGAGAAAAGGAAGCCACGCTGGCATTTCCAGTCCTTTTAATGCTAAACTACATCCTGGTGCTCCGCCGAATGATGGAGTAGCTCGGAGTGAAGGGACCGGTGAGTGGCTAGAGAGTGAAGAGAGGGGAGACATCTGTAAAGCTGCACGCCGTGGCACCCTTGCATGTGGCAGCACGAGTCAAAATTGTGGAAGCCGAGGCCAAGCAAAAGCCGGCGGGGAAAAAGCAGGCGAAGTTTCAGTTGTACTACCCGTGCGGATGGGGGAATCGCCAACTGGCGAGAGAACATTTGTCTCTTTTTTCACAGCAAGTATGGGGGTCCCTGCAGCTGCTAGACAACACCACATGAATGAACGTCAGGCAGTCCATCATGCAGCTCTTTCGAACTCCTTCACTCGACCAGGAGCGAAGCTCACGCCTACAATTGAAAGCAGCACAAGTGCCGATGTCGTGCCTCTGTCCGAGGGGCCTGAGTCCACGGATGTTACTGGCTGTTCGAAAGGGCAGGCGACGAATGAGGGTCTGACAATATCGGCCCAGCTAGAGGAGATCCAGCAGCTTCAAGTACTGCTCGCTGACGAGGAGGAAGTCGACCTTCGGGAGAGGTCGGCAGAAAAATCCAGAAGGTGTAGCCCAGTTAGTGAACCGGCCGAGAAGGAACGAGGCAGCCTGCGACTTGGAGATCCGAACCACGACCACTCCGAAGGGAACGAGGGCGGACTAGACCTAGGAAAGAGCGGAGACAGTAGTTGCTATACCACACTCTCGAAGCACAACATTTTTACCATTTCAGATGCCCATAGAGGAGAGGGGCAAACGATAAAGGTGAAGATGCGTGAGTCACCGCCTCTTGAAGAGCTGCGGAGTTCTGAGAGGCCGGCAGACATCTCTTCGACGCTGGACGAGAGTATTTTACTCCGACACCAAGAGAACGTGAAGTTGGTTGAGGTTCGCACCGCGGCTTCTCGCAGTGGTCCCCGGACAGGTGTTTCTCTCCAGTTAGAAGTGTCCTCTGCGGGGAACAGCCGTGTGTTTCCGGAGAGGGGCATAGGGGAGGAGGCCAGCACATGCTCGCCTAGACGGCTGGCGACAATGCCTGCAGCTAGGCCTCCCAAAGAATGCCTGGAAGAGCGAGTCGTGAAAGAGAAAGCCGACCACGCGCAGCTTTCAGAAGCAGCTCGGTTTGGCCCCAGCCCCAGCACCAAGAGGAGCGCGCAGAACGAAGACGCGATAGACGCCACCGCAGAAGTTGGCACTTTGCGTAAGGTTGCCGTGGAGGAGTGTCTGCTTCAGCAGTGTGCGATGGAGGGAGCACACCCTGACAGTTGTGAAACTCCTGGAGAGGTCACCCTACTAAACAAAACAAACCAAGAAAAGGAATGCTTGTCTGCAGGTGACAGCAGACATGGCGAGCCAAGCTCTGCGGCAGTTCTAGCGGCGCAGCAGACCAAGTCCTCCGCACCAGGCAAGGCCAGATTTGAAACAGAGGGCGCTGCTGCTGTGATAACCAGCGGGGGCACAAGTCGCAGCTGTTACAAAACAAGCGGAGCACGTCTCTTCTCGCCGCCGTGTTCCCCTCCTGCAGTTGTCGGATTATCTCCACAGTCCCGTGGTTACAGCGGTGACCCAGCTTGCCTGTTGAGGACGACGCATGCAGCAACTGTTGCCAGCTTGAACAAGAACGTCGCTCCGACAACCGGAGCTTCACCAGCCCTCGATTCACAAAGCAAGGGGAGATTCTCCGATCCGAGCGGGTATGTAGAAAATATTGAGAGACGCACCGGCTGGGAGCGAAACGCTGCTGAAGACAGAGATAGATGGGGTAACCTGTCCGATAGAGCCGAGGCCAGCGAAGTAAACCACGGCAGTGAACACCGAATGGCAGGCCGGACAGTGGCGGCGCTGGTCAAGCAGCAGACATTGCAACAAGGGACCTTTGGTGGATACGCTGTTCTGCCATCCGTGAGGGAACAGCAAGCCGGTTGTCTTCTGCAGAAGCACCCAGAGTGTTTTTGCGTATCTTCTGATCTGTCGTCGTGGCTCAGACTACCTCCTGTCTTCTCGTCGTTCTCTACCTGTCCGGGAGCACGCGAGAGCAGCGAAACTGAAGAAGTGAGCCGGGCTGGCGCACAGGGGCCCTCGTTCAAAAACACGGGTGAACCAGCATGGCTGCGGATCCGTACGACGCCAACAGCAGTGCTGCAGGGGGCGGACGCCGAGCAGCCAGCCTTGCTTGGACTCTTCCTGCCTCTTCAGCAGGTCGAAGAGCAGCAGGGAAGGAGGCCGTGCGAGTCTCCGGCGTCGCTCTTAGCCGTGGCAGCCCCTGTTAGGCACCTTGACCTGACAGAAGAGTCTGAACCGGCTTCCACCTTGTTGCATCGCAAAGTTGCTCAAGGCGGCAGTTCTGCGGGTGGCCAAGGGTGGAGAAGTTTGCACCAGCTCGCTATCTCGGCGGCCTCTCTCGTTGAACAGATAGCCGTGCCGAGACAGCACCGTCTGCATCAACAGCAGCCTCTTTCTTCGAAGGGAGAAACATCGGACCAAGAAGTTCAGTCGAGTCATCCGGAGAAACAAGAGAGTGCCGGCCGGAAACCGTTTTTCCTTCCTGTCTCCCGTTCCGAAGAGAGAAAAGATTCCGTCAGTTCGAGGGAGACCTTGTTTCCCGGTGCAACGCGGGCAGAGGAAGAAGCGTTACGAGATGGCCACGAGAACCTTTGTGTGGGCCAGGGTGTCGCACGCCTATATCATCAAGCCACGGAAGAAACAGGCCGCAGGGACTTGCTATGGGGGCGGAGTTCGCAGGCATATGACCCGTGTTTGAACATGGGTATGCCGAAGGAAACTGAAGCGACCGAAGTAGGACCGAGGAGCCGAAAGAATGGTGTACCTCTTGGGATTCGAGGGGACCTTAAAGATGACAAGGTCCAATCGTTGTCAGGGGGTTTTCTCGGGGTTCGAGTGCAGGCGGCTGAGGAGATTGTTCGTGAGCCAACCAGAGAGGAACGAGAACTCAGTGCGACAGTCGGGCAGCCGCCGCCATTCAGGCGAGAGCCCACGAGTGAGATTCGCTTTTTTACACATGAGGGTGCAGAAAGGACGCAGGAAAAAACTGCGATGGGTACACCACCCGACAGCGTTCTAGAACGGATCGAGGAGCAGCTATTGGTTCGTGGTGACGAAGGAAGAAAAGACAGCGAGAGATACTTCTTTTTTGACAGACCAGACAGGGGAAGGGAGCCCGAGGAAAGGGTGTGGCGCGAGTGGGGAGAAGAGGCGTATTTAGATCAGAAGTACCAGCTGTACGCAGCTATTGCACAGGAGCTGGGAGGAGGGAACCGCGAAGCGACTGAAGGCACGGCGAGCTACTCAACCACTGTAGAATTGTCAGTCAGTTCCCACTATGAATACGCGTTGCCGGGCGTACGGTGGTGACCTGAGTCTGTCGTACAAATCTGCGTGACAGCTTCTCGTTTTCGGAGATAACATCGGACAAGCAATCTGAAACATCGGGCCACCTCTATTGAGCGGAGTCAGAAACCAGGCGGTGTCAAACGAAGTCCACGAGAAGCAGTTGGGGCACACCTAAGGTCGTCGAGCTGCGTAGGTTCTGATCGAGGCTCGCTGCCCTCTGATTGGTGCCTCCAAAAGGGTGAGAGATTGCACGTGGTACGACCAGAGGGTGTCCAAATCAACGGCTGATGCATAGGCGTCAGGTGCTCCTGCTACTACCCGCTTAGTAGAAGAGAAGAGCCGTACCAAGCGAGGGAGAGGGTAGGCCACCCCAAAACGCATGGGAAGTCGGGAGACGGGCGCCCAAGCGGAGAAGCCTCTGTGCCTTCTCGGAAAGAGTGCCTCGCGGCAGCAAGAGTCATGACCGTAGCCCCGGAGCACGCTTCGAAGAGCCGTACAAAAGTCAGTGAGAGAGTGCCTTTCTGCCCAGATGTGCATGCGCTCTTCTCCGGTGATTCGCCTTCAGTATCGTAGATGAGTCTCTGCCGGCCTCCCCTCTCCCGATCTCGTTCTTGTTTTTTCGAAAGAACAAATCTTCTGTAGGAACTGTCAACACCTCATATAACACTTGATCTAGAAGCCCCTGACTGGAGGTGTAGAGGGTTGCTTCGGTCTGCCTAACCAGGGTACACCCTCCACGGAAGGCTACACATGGAACTGCGGAAGCCTGCGTAGTGAGTAATGTGAACTGCCGCCAAGCTCAGCTCAGTTCCTGTAGGAACACCCACCACTACAGTGTCCACGGCGCCTCTTCTGATCGCCGGAGCCGAAGGGGGTCTCACGCACAGCCGGGCGGGAACTGACAGTCACGACCAGACTTCCAGTGCACTCCTCGTTACAGCTCCGGGACACAATACCTTGGTCTATTCAGCGTACCTGAGTTTGCATGTGTGACACCGTTTTCGCTAGGAAGCCGTTGGCAATTCTGCTGCCAGCGGATCAAGACCAACCTAAACTTACCACGAAGGCACTAAGTTCTGTGTTTGCCTCCCCGCGTGGCCAGTTGAAAACTTGATCGGTTTGTCAGCCGGAAAGCACACGACGCTGGCGCACGAACGCGGTGCAGAACCCATTCAGATACCACTACACACCAACTGATACACACCCCTGTTTAAAAGCTCCAGGTCAGAAGACAAAGCTACTGACCCTTCCTCGACACTGTCACCCCGTAACAGCAAAGCACCCCCACTGGCCGAACAACGACCTACTCCTGGGCACCCGACCTAGGCCGGCCCCCTCCCCCCCC
>NW_027154534.1:21942-24561 GCF_002600585.1 Cystoisospora suis
CCCCCCCCCCAACGGCCTGGGGAAGGCCGTAGGCCATGGCTACGGCCATACCGCAGCCATCACGCAACTCAACACTGAACCGACGTTCGATGCTTTTCAAAAAGCCTCTGCCGATCTGGGAAAAGCAACACTTCGCTTCGTTCATCAGGTCAGTCAGTTACCATCAACAGACCCGCCGACAAAGCAGTAGCTGGGAAAACGTNNGAAACGCTAACACGTGTCAACCGCCGCACCGGGGAGACAGTCTACCATCAGTCTGTCACACATCGAATCGTCATGTCTTTAACACCTGTCGCTGCCTCGCGTGTCGGCGCACGGCATGCACTCCAAAACACACTGACTTGTATCAGCTGCTGCCGCCTCCATCTGACAAACGTTGTCCAGGCGGGACACACGCGTTCACGAGAAGCAAAAGAAAAGGTATTTTCAGACCGCCGCACCCTCACGTTGCCGTGTCGAAACACGCGGATGCTGGAGAGCTGCCGAGAAGCGCTGCGTCACAAAGCTCATGACCTGCGCCTGATTCACAGTATTCGTCCACGCCATGAATCCCCCTACAGATTGGTACCCCCCAGACTAGTAACAGAAAGGGCTTCCTTGGCCCTCCTTTTCCACCGGCGTCTGAAGAGATGGCAATAGCGAAGCACTTCGTGCCATATGAAGCTCGTATGCATCGGAACAATACGAGTACGGGGACCTGCGGCGCAGATACTCATGCCTCCCACTTGGGAAAGCAGTCTTGGAAGCTGCTCTTGGGGTGTCTTGCCTCGACATGTTGATCCAGCGTGGGCTTCTTCACAGTGCACATGAAGCTCTGTTTGCAAATGTCGCAAATAACGGAGAGATTCTTACTGACGTCCTTGATCGTGGAGTTCGCAGTTGGTCTGGCGTTGCGTCGCTGCGCCCTCTCACGGTCCACATCCCGCTGATTCCCGCGAGCCATCTCCAAGACAACTGAATATAGTAAACGTGACACGACACGGAAATTCACGTTGTCACTGAGACAGGTTTCCAAGAGAGGGAAGCTGGAATCGAAGCGAGAAGCAAGAAGCTACACACCAAACCGCGACGCCGATCGGGGGAAGAGGAAACTAAGGAAGTGCACGCGCCAGACGGGACAAGTGAGAAAAGGACGCGACAGCAAACAGCGGAAAGAAGTGCACCACTCGTCTCTTCCAGCTTGCAGCCTTCCGCCCCCCTCACCTAAACTGAAAAAGTAGAGAACAGCCCCCAACACTAGCTCTTCTTTTTCTCAGGCCGTCAGCCGAAACATTTCCCACGTATAAACTAACAGACTGGAGACAACCAGATGAGTCTTTCTCGTCGACCGGACGCACCAGCAGTTTCATGCATGCTCTAGCTTCATAGGGGAAAAACGAAGAAGAACTGACGAAGAACCGCAACATGTACCTCGAGACGATAAGAGTCACCTTCAGCAGGCGCTTCACCATGAATTCACGTGCCTCCGGCTGCAGCGCGCTGGGTACTGAGATTCGGGTGGATGTTGAGTCCAGTGGGGAAGACATATTTCTTGGAGTCTCGGATGACGGTGCGTCATCCACCGTACGCGGTCTCACGCCGCGTAGTTGCTTGCGCGTAGCCCTCAAGGAGACTTCGTTGATGCGCAAAGATCTGCTCGCATGAACGGTCGCACACGTGTGAGTTTGCGTCTGGCGCCTGTCTTCTTAGGAGCCAGAAGTCACCAGCTTCTGTAGTATTCTGTCCGTAATTTTGCAGAAAGATCTGTTCACCAGTGGCGTCGGTGTGCCTCTTTATCATCACATATTTAGGTCGCGGCTGGGAGCCGTCCAACGGTGAGAACCAACAGGTACGAACTTTGTTTCTGCTGTTCTCTCTCGATGAATCTCACCGGGAAGAACCCTAACGAACGGGGAGGGGCCGGGGCTCCACCCCGCAGCGGACCAGGCTGACAGCACACACTCATCCCACTAGCCTATAGGTGACTCAGCACACAACGGAACACGGCACAACACATCGCGCGAAAGCGCGTCACAGGCCTTACACTACCCCCGCTAAAGTGCTGTGTCTTCGGCAGCACTGGCCTTTCTGAGCAACTCTGAGTCCTCCGGTGTCACGATGTCATGTATCTCGTCACTTTCTTACGTCTTCCGGAGCTCCTGTCCTGCCATTTCACAAGATGCTGATACTGTGTCGTCCAGTCTGGTTTGCTGCGGTGACGGCACTGTAAAATCGCCTCTATTGCGTACAGATGAGCGTCTGGCTTGTGCGCCCACCGAGATCGGTCAGGGGCGCTAGGCGGCCCTCTGGGTCATGAATGACAATGACACTCCTACGACAATGACACTCCTACGGATCCCTACGGATCTATTGTGTGCTGCGAGTTGAGGAACGTGTTGTGGAAGCTTGTGTCGGTGATGGAAGCTTGTGCCGGGCCCTATGGCTTTCCATTGGTTCCTCTGTGTACCCAAGAAGATACTGGGAGGCAGTCAGTCGGGTTTCGATACCTGTGTCAGTCGTGATTTGGTGCCAGTCGTGTTTCGAGACGCAAGTCAGTTGTGTCTGGATACTTCTATTGAATTCCCCTGGCGATATCGCACCTGGGGAAATGGCCGGGTTCGGCGCTGAGCGCACCTGCCG
>NW_027154535.1:0-35476 GCF_002600585.1 Cystoisospora suis
TGGGTTACCTCCAGTGCTTAGGCCACGAATAGAATCGAAACCGTCATTATAGTATTACTTGAAGTAGTCATAAGGGTTAATCGAAGAAACACCGTTGGCACGAGAGAAGACCTCTCGTGGAACCGTCCGATAATCGGGCGGTACGTTACGGGGGTGGCACCAGGGGTTTTCTCCGTCTGCTTCCACTTCACTTGTGACAGTTGTGGTGGTGGTGAATTCTTGAAGGGCCAGACAGGTAACAGATATAACATACACGGATCCAGCTGAGATCAGCATGGACAAGACTGGTGAGAGTCTCATTGAGCAGAGCCAGTTGTATTTACGAATCAACTGAGGGACTGCCGTGGAGGAGACACTCAAGCGCGTCTTCTTGCTATGTTGGACTAGGCGTTTTTCTTAAAGACGGAAATCCGCGGATGCCCGGGCTTGGCCGGGGGTGGTGACGGAGACTACCAAGGGGAGCCGAGGAAGATTCATCGAATGGCTCTGGAGTTTCTAGCGGAGCCAGGTGACAGACGCATGCTACTGAAGCGGAGGCGGGTGGCGGGAACGCTCCAGTCGTGTAAGCACTGGTGGGCGTCTCGGACGATACACGTGCGGCGAGGAGGTACGTCTGCCCGTTATATTAGTGGCAGAAAAGGAAGCTGACGGGCAGTACTACCAGCGGCGCACACCGTGCCCGAACAATATGCTGACATCGTCGCTCGGGTGTCCCGGGTCTACCGGATCGGGCAGGCAGCAGAGGTTCGTAAGTACGTTCTATGGACTGTTCGGACCCGTCTCCTCGGCTGCATATGAAGAGAGCGAGGGTGCGCCGGGCTCGGGAAACGCTCACCCCGGCCCCTCACCTCTCTGGGAGGTTGTAAATGAGCGCTTACCCTCGACGTCCGCTCACCGCACAAATGACGGCCACACTATGAGAACTCTACAGCAGGGCCGGACGTTGGGGAGGTACGCGCGCCGCCAGGCAAGACGACAAGGCGCGTGACCGCTGAATGTCGGGCAGCAGTTGCAGCATGACTGGCAAAGAAGTGAAACACGTAGTTCTCGAGACACGAAGAAGTCGTCGTCCGGAACGTCGGTCCCCATGACTTTGTGTGTGCACATAGCCTTATTCCCTCACCTTCCATTTCGGACACACTCTGCAAGGTCACCTGCACGGCTGTCAGTCGCCCGGGATTGCCCCTCGTATCCTAGAGCCGCCGTCACGGCGGACCTGTTATAGGGCCAGGGTAACAGATACCAATCTTTTCGAGAAAATACCACCTTCTGCGCTCGGCGCACGGAGACGGTGATACAAGCGGCACTGAAAACAGCGTGGCAAGTCTGACGCTTAAAACCACTTTTCTCATTTAGTCTACTCCGGGATTACGCAAGTCTTCCCATTCACAATGCAACAGCCTGAGAGGCGGTTCTTCTTTCAAGGAGAATCGGGCAAAAGCTGGGGCACAGAAACAACTGCTGCCGCCCTGACAAAAATGTACGCCACTGAACACAGGAGAGAGAAGGTGAACAGCCAGATGAACCCTCCTACTTTCTTGAACACCTCACTCCACTGACCCGAAACAGCTGCGGAACTCCCGAAGAAAAACCCTTCCGCAGGAAACGCAAAAGGCCGCAATATCGACGGAAAAGAGATGCCGGGGAATGTGTAGGAGAATAACGTCGGCAGCAACGAAAAAACGATCTGGAACGGCAGTGAGCAGAAGGCCAGCAGTGCCTCGGTAACCCGGTACCCCGCACCATACACTCCGGAAAATACAATGGAAGACGGTAACACCGGTAGAACGAAGAGAAGGAACAGGAATAGCAAGAGTGATTCGAAGAGCACGCGGCGAAGTCCTG
Organism: Cystoisospora suis; assembly: GCF_002600585.1. NCBI lineage: Eukaryota > Apicomplexa > Conoidasida > Eucoccidiorida > Sarcocystidae > Cystoisospora > Cystoisospora suis. The sequence goes on from NW_027154535.1 coordinate 1,846, forward strand.
CATGAAAACGCTTCGGAGGTAATAACCCTGTTTTGGAAGAAGAGTTGGGATACGAGGCCGCTTGGGAAAAAAAAGTGAAGCAATCTTGCTTGTACCCGTCGAAAAAGTTGTTCAACAGATACCTGAAAAAACACCCGAGTATGGAGTAGACGACACACCACCCCATGCATGATCAACTGCAGCGCGGTGTCTCTGGAGACGCTCTAAAGGGAAAAGACACGAAAACTGATTGGACAGACCGCGACAAGCAACCAACTCTCAACAAGCGTCAAGGCGGGGCCACCGTCGCGTCAACACGCGAACGAGATGAATATACTAGTAACTCCAGGAAGCCGCAGCGCGCCCTCTCTGAAAAGATGGAGCGGCAAGCTCTCGTGATACATTGACGCAAGTCAGCTCGGCAACTGCACAACTTCATCACATAGGAATTGCTGCGGCTAGCGCAATCCAGGATACCCAGGGGCTTGCAATGACGACACCATGGCACGACTGCAACGCCGCGCAACTAGCCCCAGCGGAAAGATCGCCGAACGGCGGCGACTCCCCGGTCCTCGAGCAGCCCTGTATCGCACGCAAACTTCTCCATCGTTTCTCAAAAAGACAACTCTTCTTTACCGCCGTATCTTCGAATACGACCTAGAAACAGCTGTTTATTATGGAGCCTGAGCCTTGGTGAGCAGAGATTTCGGCCCGCCGACACGAAGAAAAGGATCATCGATCGAACGGTCCGTCTCCTGTAAGGTCTCAGCCACTCTAACCACAGTACTGGACGAGACGCAGGAACAACTGCTAGAAGCAGACAACTTGCCTGATGACAGAGTTCCGGGCGTCACTTAGCGCTCCCCACCGCGTACGGATGCCCGTGCGCGTGAAGTCCGTTTTGAGGGCGGGAGTTCCTGAAAAGAAAGGGCCGAAACAAGGAAAAAATGCACAGGCCAGCGGCACTGACGGCTAGGAAAACCGTTCAGTTAGGAGCAAGCCGAAGAACTAGAGAAGACTTCGAGCAGGTAGCCGGGGAGGCCAGGGCTGGCGGGACGAAGAAAAAAACTCTCAGACGCAAATCTGGCACTCGAGTCAGCCGGCCTACGTCGGGGCAGTCGGGAGCTACAACTCTTTTGTTACGCGCTGTCGGGAAAAGGACTAGACAGTAGAAGCTGTAGGTGCCGCAGTCGCACTCTGGAAACCCGTTTTCCCGCCTCACAGAAATGACCGCAAAACACCGCTCGCCCCTCAAGACGTCTCCCGTGTCTCATGTCTCTCCAACAGTCAACCTCCGTTCAAGAGAACCCGCGCCCCAGCTCAACCACGGGAGAATTCATTGCTTCTGAGACTTTCTGTTGGCAGGCTCTTCGGGAAGAAAAGAGAAACTTGGTCTGTTTGTCCCGACTGGTTTGTGTATGAAACACGAGGAAGAGAGTAGAGAAAAACCTCGTGCTCATCCTCACAGTAATACAACGGCAGCGGTTACACGGTGGTGAGCAACATAGCTACCAGTCCAGGGAATGCAAGTGTTCTGCATAACAACTTTAGTTTTCAGTTTTAAAAATAAGTTCTTGTTTCTTCGTTCGAAACAGTTGTTTCTACTGACTTACACTGCATAGCAAACATTACTGCAACGGGCTGGATGGCAGCACCTTTCCCGACTTCATACGCTTCCGCACGATCATAGATACAGAACAAAGTACACAGGAAACAGCTCTACTTTCCGGAAACCTCAGGAGCGCAGCACGGCACTAATAAGATGCCACTCTGTGAAGTGCGACCCACACATCACTGGATTAAAGCGCGATACTCAAAGCACCACCGAGGGGCCGGGGCCGGCACGTACTCCAAGGGAGCAAGCTTGCTGCCGGAGCCTTCTGTTGCCAGGACAGACAGCCGACAGCCCTGCCTTCTCATGAATTGAAGCGATTGACACGCTCGGCTAGCCAGCCAGCCATGTGGTCAGGGGTACGAATCGCATGCAGGGTGCCTTCACACAGTGACCGCACACTTTTACAGTTTTTTTTATCTGTGGCAGCTTGTCTTCCACCAAGGAAGCAATCAGACTGGTGTTTTATCTGTAGAGGCCAAGTCTAATGTCTGAGTTGTATAGACACGCACGGAAATCCCAGGTCCACGAAGCTGGGGATCTCACCGGCTGTGACCACAGACGCCGTACCTGAGTAGAGCAACGACAAAGCATCGGCATTGTCAGTCCAGAGATTCCGGAACAGCTGCTCCCCCTCTGGCGAGGTGAAAGGCAAGGGCGCAAAAGGATCATCTGATCCAGTCTGCGTCAGCGTCGTCGAGTCCGCTGTCGCAAACAGAGAGTCAGCACCCGCACCCCCTGCTCCGACTGTGGGGCCAAGGGGCCCGCTACTGCTCGAGGAAGTCCTGTGCTGGCGGGAAGACAGACCTGACGGAGAGCAAGCCGATGAGGCAGAAGAGGAGGGTGGAGAAGAGACAGACTGACAAGAACATCACAAAACGCAGCGTGGCACCAGACAATATAAAACAAACAAATATAAGCCATCCAGAGTGCGCTTAGTTACGGAGCCCCTAGAAACCCCGGCCCCGAAGTCCAGCTGGCATACTACAACTCACAGTTCGGTTTCAAGAAGAAAGTGTGCACCCAGCCCACCTCACAAGCCCGCAGCCTCCGCTGGCCGCCTGTCTTGGAGGCACCCACACGGTGAGTACACACCCCCGCATCAAAAACAGGCTGTTCGCGCCCCTTGGCGACTCTGTCGCCCGACCACATTGTCACCTCAGAAACAGCCACTCTGAGCAAAGCTGGTTTACCACGTACAATGAGCTGACTGAGGGGATGTGTCGGCAGTCCAGTCGCTCTGCTTCGCGTGTGGGCCAACTCAAGAAAGAAGTGAAGAATGCAACAGGAACGTCAGCTAATCAGCGCGGCTGGAAGTTCACACCTCCCTACTGCACCGCAATGCAGCGCCCCCACTGTACGGTGAACAGCGTCTTCAACTAGGGACGCTCAATCACGCGAACCGCAGCAAGGACGTAGTGACGCGCATCACAATGTATGAGAGCTGCGACTGGCACCGACACCCCTCCTCTGTGCGTGCTGCACGAGGCTAGCCGGACAGCGGCATGCGGAAAGTGAAGAAATGATGCTGTCTCATCACGACGGCCGATTAGAAGCCCCACAAATTACGCCGCCCCGCCAGCATCGCGTACAAGCTGGCGTTCTCCCTGAGAACATAGTGACGTGCTTAATCTCACCTACTTCAGGCACTGGGAAGCACGAGGCGTGTATGCCTCCAGCGCGTGCTATAAGAAATACCCTACGCATCAAGTCTTGCTGCGTTCGCAACAAAATTTCCCATCCCCTTCAAGGAAAAATCGGCTTTGCTTCGTATACCTGGTGCCCTGAGGGCAAGCCACGTGACCTAGACTCGTAAGCTTGATGGCCACTAAAGACGCGGAGGAGCTGGGAAAGAACGCGCTTGGCGAAAACACTTTCCACGACGTTGGTCCGGTCAAGGCAGTCGATGCAGTTCACTCGGAAGACACCGCACTGGTGTCCAAACACCTGAAAGACCACACCGGCAACACAAATCGTGTTCAGCCAGTCCTAAGTGCCTTCACTCGAACGCATCTTATTGCTTATGACACGCCGGCACCGCCGTGCTATATATCACACATCCTGCCTGTCCATGAATGTTTCGTGTTCCAGCTCCGCAGCATGTAGGCGAAGAAAACACTCTCCCCTGCACCACAGCCTTGGTTGGAAGAGCAGGCAACCAAACAGCAGCAGAGGCTGACAGCTACAAGCTGATGAAATGCCGCTGGTATTTCCACGAAACTCTAGCTCATTTCTTCAGTCACACTTTACTACTGCCGCCTGCACAAAGCAGCCCAAACTTCCCGCAACCCAGCGACCCTGTGGGGCCATTCGGATGAAACACAAGAGTTCAATGAGACGGCGCCATTCAGGCACACCGCAAGACCCCGGAATCGTCATATTTCCTGTGATGCGGAAAATTTCATTGTAAGGCATTTTGCATCCGTTCCGCATTTGGCCGCCTCGTAGGCAGAGGCACGCGCCACTCACTGCGGCGAAGAATTCCTTATGCGGCGCTCGCCCATCCTGCCGAGGGCCTACCTCGATTTTACCCCAGCCCGGCAGGGTCCGCTTGACTCCCCTCCAAGAAAGAAAGGAGTCGGCAACTGAAGATAGGCACGAGCCGTCATCGTTGACGACTTCCCATCCCCCCAAATCGCCTCCCTCTAGTGGCTGCTTGCATACAGCATGAAAATAGTGCTGGTGATCTAGTGCGCGCTGAACTTCATTGCACAGACGCGATAAATTTCCCCATCGCATCTTCGAGCACTCCTGGTGAAAGTCAAACCTGAAGGGAAGAAACAACAGTTGGCATCCTACAAGGTTGCCTAGGAACGACCCGGCCAGTCGCGCCAGCTGCCAGCTTTTCTAGAAAGCATTTTGAGCAGGGCAAGCAGTCAAGACAAAACTCTTTCTCACACGCGCTGTCGATCTTGGCACAAGGCGGTTCACGGCTTTTTCGTCCGACGGGATAACAAACGCATTACGAGGTTTCCCTAACCCTTCCCACCATGCGCGCCTTTCATATACACGTGTACAGAGAGATGCGGCCTTAAACGCGTACGTATGCAGATAGCTAAGTGCACGCACAAAACACTCATAGATGATTATTGCGTACTCAGCGCTTACATATAGGAGGTTTTGTGTTAGAAAGAAAGCATGCTCGGATACACTTGGACTTTTTCTTGCTTGTAAGTGCGAGAACACTTGTGGGCACGTCCGGAGAGGAACAGATACTTCCACCGGTATATACAGAAGGAAGACGGAGTTAGCATCACATCAGAAGTAGGTATATATACCCGTTCAGAAAGTTACACCCAGAGATGTAAGCACATACCTAAATGGCGCTAACGACCAGGAAGAGGTGCCAGAGTCGATAAACAGAGCAGTAGACAGCCTTGAGCATCTTACCAAACGAACGAAAGGTTTTTGTTATTCTGCTGTGCAACGACATGTTCGTACTTATCCCCAAGGACCTGAAGACACGACAAACAACAGACCCACAAAACCCGACCGTGCCGTTCCGTCTAACGCTCGCTCCGCCGCTCGTGCCGAGAGACCCAAAGCGAACTATTGGAACAGGCATTCCGCATGTTCTTGCGGCATCAACACCCCGGGTAATTCCATGAACGCCAGCCCTACGTTGCTTACTTGAAATCCTCTTCATCGTGCACCACGCGTTGTAATTTTAACGTGCTAAGGCTTGCTCCGGTGTCCAGACCCAAAGTTTCCGTATGCCCTTTCAAACAATCTCTAGTGTTTGACGTGCAGATATGACGCGGCCAAGCTGCCTCCTCAGCCGGAGTAGCAGTGTGGAGGTCGGGAGTTTCTATACTGCCTCTTGCCTGGTGACACGTGCGCCTCAGGAACAACATGTACCCTGAGTGAGAAGCCAGTCTCCCCTCTCCAGTGCGACGGCAGCAGAGACTTAGAACCGTAAACCACGAAGATTGTATCTGGTCCTTAGGCTGGCTGCAAAGTCACAGCCTAACCAGAAACGCTCATATGGGCGCCACTACGTTTGCTTGCGCGAGGCAACGGGGTGAATAACCGTAGAGCGAAGAGCCGGAGAGTTTTGCTGGGTCTCCGCCCAAAGTGGAAATACCACACTTCAGCGACACGAAAAACCCCCTTAAGCGCAGGGTGTCTTGACCGGTCGCGCGTGCTCACCTTCTCCGTTCCCTTCTTGTTTACTAGATTAACCACTGTTGCTGGTCCATAGGTCCTGCAAACAGCGACGTCACTTGAATCTCGCCGCTGAGTAGGCAAGCACTCTGTAGGAGCGATCTCTTCGTGGTGCAGACTGTCCACCGCACGTGAAACCACACCCAATACACAGCGGACAGCGGAGCCGTCAGTGTCCATCTCGGGCGTTCCGCACCGAGAGCCCGCAGCTGACGACCTAGCAAGGAGTGTACCACTAATCTTTCGTCCAGAAAAACGGACTACTTCTGCTGTGGCCAGCGGTCTCTTCGCAGAAGATGAACTGTGGCTGCAGATGCACAAAACCAGTCCCCAACTCAGCCGCCCTCACCTGACAACAGCGTCAAAGTGTCTCGATGCCGCTGCAAGACTCTCTTTTAGCTCGCCTGCAATGGAGGGTGCAGGAGCCCATCTGCCCGCACGCCGTAAGTATGCGCACCACACAGAACGCATGGATTTAGAAGAGAGCTTGTCCGCTCTGCAATATCAAGGAACACGTGACCGTACGATTTCTGAATGTGCGAGTGCGCGGCGGTCCCCGCACCCAGTTCGGACCTAGCCGTGCATTTCTCGCAACGGGCTTCGTGCCTTCGAGATCGTAACCCACGATCTGTCAACGACTGCGCTGAGAGCCCCAGTCTGAAGCGCCGGCATTGGCGGCGAGACAACGTGGGACAGACTAGGTAGCGGCGCGGTCTTGCTTCGCGCCTTGAGACGGATGAATACGCGAGTGGTCCATGAGTCAGGCAGTGACGACAACGGTGCGTGTCCCAGCGGTCGCTCTGCTCCCAGCGAAGAGCCCCTTTCATGTCCTTTTGCGTGGCACACTCGGGAAGACGCACACCATGACACATACACAATTTCCGAGCGGCTCACAAAAGAAACAAGTAAAACACGCGCCAGACACGTGAAATACTGACTCGCCCAACTAGTACCCTAAACCCTAAGCCGCGAGTGTTTTCGTAGCACTCGGCGGACAGCCGGGCTCGGCTGCCCAGAAGTGGCGAGCAGAACACACGGCGGCCTGGGATTGCAACCACCGCCCCACTCCCGACGGTTAGGCAACATCCGCTCGGAAAAGACAGTGGTGGAACGTAAACCCAGCGGATGGGTAGACACAGGCACCTGTACAGAGAATGCAAAGCAGGTACCGGCGCGTCTCAAGACGGTGTGTACGCTCTCTGTGTCCACAGTGCTCTTGATCTGCGTGTACACGTACGACTGTCATTGCTTCTGCGGCGGCAAAGGTCTCCCACTTCCTCACTTCAGCGTAGGTGTCTGACTCCACACTAGTGGAATGGACCCTCTGATCTGGACAAACGAGAAGACGCTGAGAGTAGAAGAACTGCGGGACAGAAGCTGAGTCGCAGTTAAAGAAAGCGTCTCTTCTCGGGGAGCGCGGTGTGTTCGACGCCGCGGGCCAGCGCTGCTAGAGGAAGAGTTTGGTCCACCAGCAGGAGAAACAGCGGGAGCAGCCAGGTCGCAAAGGGAGGCACCATCACCCAGGGAGTAGATGAGAAGGATCTGCTCGGTCTCGACCAAGTTGGACGCACTCCCTGAGAGTTACGGAGAGAGCACAAAGACATCTACACAGCTATCTCACCACCTCTTACAGGCCCGTGGCCATGAATGCAGGAAATTCAGCTCGCCTCCACCCCACTCCCAAGAGACTACACACTGCTAAACAGAAACTACTTTGCCGCTCCTCTCTTGTCCGGCCGCTGCTGCATGTCCTGCTCCCGAACAGGCTTACACGCGAAACAACCCCGACCGCCACGTAACTGGAAGGAAGTCACAGAAGACAGAAGGCCGTGCCTGACACCGACTTGTAACGAAGTCAGAGCTACGCAGCATCCAAGCCGGAGCCCTACGGCTGCCTCGACTGGTTGGCACCGGGCACGCCGAGGAATGAATCGCTCAGTAGATTCTCTACGCTTCGAACAAATCCAACTACGGAACTACAAGGTCGACTGATAAAACCTATCCACGCTCCCACGATACTTCAGCCGGGAACTACGCAGGGGGTGCTTGAATAGGCAGCCAAGCACCGCCTCGTCCTATTCGATGTGACACGGAAGTGAGGTGGCGCGAGTCAGCTTTCTGTGTACCGCGTGCTGCGAACAACACGTAGAACTGCCGTCTTTCATCATCAGTAACTATCGGGGTGTAAATGAATTATTTTCACTGCCAGAGCAGTACGCTGGAGTGAGCACGCTCACGCTAAAGACACAATCGCCCCTCGTCGCTCGGCGTGTGCACGCAATGAGACACCAGCTGGATTGATGATGAAGCAGCGTTAGAGCAGCGAAGTGCTTCGGTAAGTGCCGTTACCTGCAGCGTTCAAACCCCGGCTGTGGAAGCGCGCGCCGGTGCGGCTGCCGTCGCGCCTCGAAATGACGCATAGATAAATGCATCGGTCTACTGTATAAGAAAGGAGTCCCCATCCGACATAGCTGAAAACACACAAACCAACAACGCCTCACCCCCGGCCGGCATAATTCGCTCCTTGCTGGCCGTGCCGCAACTACGAGGAATACCAAGGGCCATATGGCAGACGAAAAACCAGCGAGCTACTTCTTTGTGATCCGTCGCGACGCCGATAAGCATCAGAGTTCAGAGTGTGACAGTGGAAAGCTAGCTGCGACTAAATACAGCTACGGCTGCAAAATGCTCGCACCGGAGGTAGCAGCTTGAGAGACACGCCCCTCGATTGCTAGAATCTCCATGGGGCGCCGTTTCATCAACTGTGTCTGGCCAACCACGAGAATAACGAAGAGTCGCATCGCCCGTCTCACCTGGCGACACACCTATGAGCTAATGACAGCTGGAAAGAAAACGACACACTTGTTGATGGGCTCCGGAACCAGAGTTGACGGAAGCGCAACGACCGCCTGGTGGCGAGTGTAGGTTCCATCACTATCTCGGTGTCTCAAGTTGCCTTCAGCTTCTCCACCCTCCTTCCAGACTTACCCTTGAATAACTTGAGCGCAAAATCTGAATCCCTTCTCTGTTTGCTGGGTGATCGGCTCCATGAAATGCCTGTTAGAGCTGAATCGGTCTGTCCAAAGACTTCCGCCAGCGTCCTCCTTGGCTGAATTCTGACCCTCTGTCTCTTGGAAACGACAGCAGGGGCCATCCGCTCTACTTGTCTTTTCTCCGACACCCCTGGGCTCCTCCACATGATCCGTTAACTCCGCCGATGAAGGCGCCGCTTTCAGCTGGGTTTGAAGGTTCTTCGTCAGATCTAGCGTGGGAGAGAAATAGAAAGCTCCCTCACAGAGTCCGTCGCAAAGAAGATTGAGCCAGGCAGCTGCTATTGTCGGAGAATGCGAGCGTACACCAGGTGGAGGGGCGGCGGCGCCCTTGCTTTCGACTGCTGCGCCTTCCACTGGGCTGGATGTTGCTTGGTTCGCTGGAACCACCTTGTTTGCCGCAGGTGCCCTCCGAAAACCGCCTGGTCCGTCTGCGCTCGTCTCCCCGTCTGTTTCATCAGCATCTCTGCCCAAAGAACTCGTCATAGGGTTCCCCCCTGCCAGGGCTGGTTCGCCAATGGCGGCCGCGGCTGAAATCGAGTGAGATGTGATCGTGACGGTGGCACCCGCAAGAAATTTGCTATAGCTTTGGAGGAAACCTCTCTTTCTCAGAGTGCGCGTGCAGAGGGCGGGGGACTTATCCGGCTCCTGCCCGGCTAACTCACACGGAGGAACCTGGACCAGGTGAAAGGAGGAAATTTGAAGAAGAGGTGCTGCCCCGACGAAACCGACAAGCGTACAGGCGTCGATGCAAATCGCGTACGCGGAACCGTAAATCTGGGTTACCCCGAACAGGCCGTAGCAGGCAATGGATTTCAAGGGAGGCGAAGAGAAGAGGGTGTTTGTGCTGTCAGAGCACGGCGGCACAATAGCATCGTTCGGGGCAGCCCGCAAAGAGTGCCCCACCCGGGAAGGCGTGCTGCAGAACTTCGGGAGACCTGTGCCATCCCTGCCCCCTGCTGATACGGTGAAAGAAAATGTAGGGGCTTTCTTTGACGGACAAGACGCTGATACAGAAGTCTCCTCGCCTTTCTGTGTGCAAGTGAATACAAGGTGCTCAGAGGGGTCCGTGGTCGAGCGTAACAGAAGGGCCGTAGAATACAAGTCACAGGAAAAAGGCGGGCGCACCAAAGCCGTGGCATCCATTTTTTTCACGTCTCTGAGACCGTCGGGGGACGGACAGGAGCAGGTATGCAAAAAGATGAAAATCGGGGGGCAGAAGAGAAGCGGTGACCGCCAGACAAAACAAAGCTAGGAAGGGGAGGAGCGGCTGAAAGTCGTGCACGTCCTCCATATAACAATCGATTAACTCAATCCAGTAACACTGTTACAGGCTAGCAAAACAGCTGCTCCTCACAAGGCAACACAGGGCGGCTTCAGAGCCGAGCTCTGCTCCCTGGGCCTCCGCCTGATGGAACCAGAAAGAGAAGAGGGATCGTGCAACAGAGCACAAGGAAGTTCGACGCCTGAAATTCCAGAAAAGACCGGACCATGAACGACGAGGCGGGCGCACGCGCACCCTCCTCGACCTTCTGAAGAAAACGGATGGAGCGCCAGTCTCTAAAACGCCTCTTCTTCTTTATTCTGCCCTCTCCACCTCCGTGCCACCCCTGCAGTACGTCGCGGCTAGCGTCCATACGCAGGAAGCGAAACAGATGCGGGAACAACACAGGAGTCAGCTTACGTGCCCCGCTGCATCAGGGAGAGGGCCTGTTCCCCGGGTGCTTACGGGAACCTGGCACAGGCACCTTGTACGGGGATGCGAAGCTGGTGCAGTGTGTTGAACGGGCCGTTCGACCGGCTCCAACAACACGATAGCGAGTGATTGTTCGCGGTGAGAGAGCCCCTAGTGCAATGCTGACACTGAAGTAACGCACCTTCTGGTCTCAAGAGAATTGACCACTACGCGGAAGCATTCATCGCGCCGCCTGCCGCGACAGCACTCCTAATGAAGAAATAATACGTGAGACGGGGCACTAACGGTCCTTGGGTCACAGTCTTCTCACAGACAAGTCGCCAGCAAGCGCACCTCCAGTCCAGTCGGCATGTTAATACGCATCCGGGTAGATCTCATGAAGAAAACTCGATACTGGCTTAAAATCCTCAAAGCAGTGCGAGAGGCGGCTCGCCTGCGTTCCTCCGCGCAGCACTGTGGAAGACTGCCCAGCGTTTGGCAAGCGGGGCGAGATCGGGGTCAGCACTATGGGAAGTAACGACTTCTGAGAGTATCCCAGTTTTGACAAACATGGCACTTGAGCCAAATTAGGACAACACTCGCGGGACACTGCAGGCTTGAGCCAAGCAGTGAGATTCTCGCACGCTGGGACTGCCGTCTACTTGAACCCTGCACAGTAGCCAGAGGCTCTGCTTCGCGTCTTCCCGGCAAAGTGAAAGACTTTCTTGCAAGACTTGCTCTCACATCCTTCCTTGAATGCTTAATTTTTACTTGAGCTGGTTTGCCGTCCTTTTCCAGCACATCCGTGTCTCTTTTCCGGAGGATGAAGTTGTGTACCTCCTCTGTTTCTGAGATGTGTCGCGACGTAAGGGCGCTTTTTCGTAACCGTTGTTAAGTTCTCCGCAACCGCTATTCGGTCCGCTTCTTCTTTGACTTGTGCGGATAGTCGCGGGATTTAGTCTCTTCTGCGAGGCTTTCAAGCTCCGGGGCGGAGCGGGATTCCTTTAGGACAGAGGTAAAGTGATAGAGCGCAAGGAGCGAGGGGTCTGGCGGGCCTTGCGGTCCAGGCAACCAGTGTGGCTGGCGGAGCTTCGCCGTCATACCTAAGTGTGTACCAGTCTCTCTCGCCGTCAGTTCCACTCCTCCTCCTCGAGGGATTGCCTCAACAGGTCGTCAGGTAGACTGACTGTAAGATTTCTCTGCTGGGTTCCGACACACAGCACTCCAAGGTCTCTACCACAAAAGGCTGTTGCTTGGCTTGCGACCTTTCGCGGTTTGATTCCCCAGTAAAACTACGCTAGTTTCGCGCACCAGAACGATTCCGCTTGCTTTCTGTTAGCCGGTCAGTTGTAGGAACCCTCCGCTTGTAAACCGAGCCAGGTGCCGCCGCTGCGTGTTGAGGAGGATGGCTATAGTGTTCGGATTCTTCCCTAGTCTTTTCCTATGCGGTAGTACCTCGTCCGCGATGCCGTTGATTTTCGAGGTGATTCCCGTCGTTCACTAGGGTGGCCGGCACCCGTGCTGTGGGTTAGCTACGTAGCCTGGCAACGTGTTCACTGTCGTCGGCGTGTCACATCATGGTCCGGTGTGTAAGGTTCCAACGTGCCACGGTCCAGGGATGTCTTCGTGGTCAAACCGTGTATCCCAGTGAGATTAGCAACGTATCTCATCGCTGGAGGACTGTCATTGCGCCTAGCGCAGTACACTGTTCTGCTCGTGGGGCGGGGAAATAAAAGTATCCCGGTCTCCCTTCTGCAGCCGTTGTGGGGAGTTGTCTGGAGATATCCGTTCATGAACTAGTCAAGCGTAACACGGACATCACCGTGAAACTTCGGGCGCAGCTGGCTCCCGTGATCTGCGTGTCCGGATAACAGGCACCTCGCGTAGTGGATTCGCCTCTGTGAGCCGCAAGTCTCCCGTCCCAGGCTCAGGGGTTTCTAGAGGATGCTGCCACCCGAACAGGAAGGTAAGCTGAAGCGGACGCATGGAACTCTGAGCCGTTTTCGACTAGAGTCCACACAGGGGAATGAGCTTGCAGACGTGCTTCGGGCATCGCAGGTGTGAATACTACTCTGAGGGCACGGGAAACCCGTATCGTTCCTTACCTCATGGATCACTTCTGTGACTCAGGAAGTGCGCAGTTCACTCGTCCACTAGACGTTGTGCCGCCGCCCGCGGTGTACGTTGAAAGGAAAGTGAGTTACGCGTTGATACGTCTTGCAAGACAGTCGAGATATGTATGAGTGATTTGCATTTCACAGGCACTGAGGTAGTGTTTTCGTTGTGGCCGTTTGGCAGGGTCGGAACTGAACCTCGTGTGCCGTATGCCGGCAGTTTGTGGGTTTCGTTTCTTTCGGCCCCTCTCCGCGCAGGACAGAAAAGCTTCTGTCAACACTCGTTAGTGGTTGCGGGTTTGACAGAAGGTGTTGTGACTTTGCTCACTGGCGACTACCAGGCTATTCTTGTTCCGGCCGCCCTGCTTCCTGGTAAGAGTATATACGAGCAGCTGTCGGCGGAATGCTCAAAAAGATAACCGTTCTCGTAACCTCGAGTTCTTTGTCCGCACTCAACTCTCGATATCTGTATGGCTGGCGCCTTTTTCGTGTTCTGCAGACGTCACATGCAGGCCTCTCGTGTGCAAGGTCCTAGGGCCCTGCGTTTACATTGGAGTCCGCTCGGGCATAGCTAAAGTGTTCTTGTTGGGCTGCCCTATCTCACTTGTATGCGTTGTTTGCTCCTCTCAAGTAGTGATGTACTTTCCTCTCGTGGTGTGTCTGCCGAAGCGTTACCATGATGTGTCGTTCCCGGATCTTTCGTCACAGGCCTCTTATCGGACACGCGAGAATCCAAGCTCTTCTCATGTACTGACCTATTTCCATGTACACTCATACGCTTCTGAGGAGCGGCTGGAGTAGCGATGGCAGGCTACTGGCTGCACACGTGCAGGACTGCAGCGGTGCGAACGTCTGAATGCACACAGAGCAACGGGCGCGACGCGGGGTGTAACTGCCTAGCAACGCGGACACTGCCTAGGTTGTAATACGTGAGCTGAGTTAGGAACATCACTGCGAGGGTCCCAGCTGGCTGCAACACCTCGATTTTTCTTCAGTACGTGTACACTGGAGGCAAAAGTTAGGGGTCGAGGTCTTGCAACCCGCTCACCAGGTGCACTTGCTACATGACAAGAACCTTGAAATGGGGGCTTACGCTACGAAACTGTGGGTGAACAGTTGACGTAAAAAGACAAGGGACAACGCGACTGGACCTGCTGCTGGTTCTGTGTCTGGTTCAGTAGTGTCCCGTCTATTGCTCCCCTCTCAGAACGGATTTCGACGACGTGGCGTAAAGGGGAACTTGCTGTCGCTCGCATAGTCTTGCTTTCTGTTTCGACACATCTTAGACTGTCAGGGATCTTTCGCGCGTTCAGACGGTCTCGAAGTGGGAAGCATTCTCCGTTCGTATTTCGTCGTGGACTGCGAAGCGGAAGCTACACGCATGGATCAGATTCTCCAAGTATGTGACGAGAGATAGAGGCCACAGGAGAGACCACTAGGTTTGGCCCAGCCGACCGCACTATGTTACTGAGCCAGTGGTGTGTTTTTTTCTCTTCTTCGGGAGTACTGCTCCTATGTTGGGTCTCTCGAGGCAGACAACGTCTGCTCGCCTACATAGACAACAAGACGATCCTACAAAGGAAAAGGGTATTTGTACCGCGATGTTTCTCCGAGTATCTACTACTTTGTCGGTGTGGGTTCCCCTTTGGTGATCTATAGTTTGAAGGAGGCAGTCTGCTCTGGTGTGCAAAGGTAAAGGCGCAGAGTGTGGCTATCATCTTTCTTGTAGGTGAGGTAAAGAACCCCAAGAACTTTGTGAACGCGTCGTGTGCACGGGCTGCTACAGTCATCAATGAGGTGTCTAAGTATAGAACGATTTGTTTTGAAGCAGACACTCTGCCGTAGGCTGCCTCACGGCATGAAGCAGCTAGCCTGGTGTTCATGTAGTTTTTGGTTGTTTTCCCGCAGCTTCAGGAGGAGCTCTCCGACGAGGTGGCGCGCAGTTCGAGTCCGCGGCGAGGGCTGTAGTGGATGGCGCCTCGCGCAGGATCGCTGCAGGAGCAAGCCGCATTCACCGCTCTTTCAGTTCGACCCGACACGAAGTGTATATCAAGCGCAATTCAGATTATCCTCACCGGTGGGAAGCAGGGACGTCAGTGCTGATGTCTAGGAGCGCGGGCACCCTGATAACAGCAAGGATGCAGGTCGTGGTCTGGGGCACGAAAAACCGTCCCTCGACAAGTTGTCCTTCGTACTTCAGAAAGACAACTCACAGAGCGAGTGTTACCGTCTTTTGTGGAATAAGTCTCTAAACCCCCTGGGAGTACATGAGCTTTGGAGTAAGGGCTGTGGACCGAGCGGCACGTACTGCTCAGTCCGCGGCGTTCTAGCCCTCACGTGGGCATTAACGACAAAAGAGTGTCAAGAATGGACAGGCAGATCTGGTCCGTCGGGAAGCCTGTCATCGGCGGTCAGTGACCCTTTTCGTATCTCATTGACTTCTCCTCCGTCTCTTCTAGGCATGTGTCCGTTTCTAAAAATGTCGGACAGCGACGATGCTCCGAGCACGGAAGGGTCGCAAGCTCCCCGTGACTTTTTTTTACTCCCTGTCCCTCCCCCGCTACCTCGCCCGCCTGTCTCCCTGGGGCCGCTGCAAGAAGCGAAACGTCCTGAAGTGTTTCTTCTACCACAAAGTGGCGATGAGGTGGTGTCCTTCTCTAGTGCCTTCATCTGCGACGCCTGCCGGGCTGTGCGGGGACCTCGGGACATTTCGACAGAAATTGAGTCTTACTTTTGCCCAGCGTGTCTGGACGCGATGCCCCAGACAGAAGCCCTCGCCTGTAACTGTCGGTGCACCAAATGCTTCGATTGTCCGCGTTGCTTTGTGACCCTAGGAGTGCTGCGGGAGCAAAGGAATCCCAGCAGGGAAGTCCCTGATGATGCCAATTCAGGCGCAGCAGCTTTGAAAGCAGCGGAAGCTTTGGTCGAGAGCAGAAGCGGAGCTATGACAGACTCATCGGTTGGGCCGCAGAGGTGCGACAGTTTGCTGTCGATCTCCTCAAGTGAAGAGGAGGAGGCAGCTTCCGGTGTGAAATCTGCAACCGACTTTCCCATGTCAGCTACTCCCCAACGAGCAAACAGTCGGAAACAGTCCCTGACTACCCTCAGCACGTTGAGCGCTGGTAGGAAATCGGAAAAGTTTGAATACTCTTTTGCATGCCCGTACTGCAAGTGGAGTTCGAAGCCTCTGGACATGGTGAGCTTCGCCTCAGGCCTGCTGCCGGCGGCAGGGACAGCTGATGACCGTGGAGGAAGAATTCGTCGGTGCTTTGGACCGCTCTTCGATTTATTGCAGAATACGTCTCGCGAGCGAGAGCGCGCTAGGCAGCTCCAGGCACGGGTGAAGCATAAGGCCGTCGCACTCCTCTTTGCGGCTGTTGCAGCCAGCGGCAGTTTGACTGGAAGTAGCGCCGGTCTAAACAGACCGCAGCGAGACAAATCGTGGCGCATCGCAGACGTCGAGGACCTATTACGAGAGAAAAAGTATTCGGCTGTTTCAGCCAACATATGGGAATCTTTCCCGCGCGACGTGCCACAGCCTCCGCAGCATGTGTCGCTCGGCGAGTTGCTGGCAGGAAAGCACCTGGCTGATCGCGAAGTGATATCGGAGCTGGACTGGAGTCGCAAATTGCAGCAAGATTTGCTCCGAGGTGGTTGCGATCCAGGGGGCGATGGAGAAGAGGAGACAGAGGAGATGCTGACTGACGAAGAAAGAAAGGCTTTGGAGCCTTTAAATGCGGACCAACTACTGCTTGACAGGGGGTCCCCCGACCTCCCGCCGGCGTTGCCGCAGGCTGTGAAGGAGTACTGGCAGAAAAGCGGAAGACAGAAAACCGGTGCGAATGCTGTCGAGGGGGACTTCGTCACGCTGGACCAGAGGCTGAGAAATCCTAATCTGCTGATGGCCGCGGCTTCGAGTGCTATGTTGCTTCGGCCGGTAAGAAAGAGGCTTCTCACGCGGCAGTCCAAGAGATGTCGAGACTGCCAAAAGTTCGTGGTGAAAACCCAAGTCAGTCCGATTGCAGTTCCACCTCTACGTCTGAACGCTGCGGCAGCCCTGCTTTTACCTCTTATGTTTCCGAGAATAAAGGAAAACGCAATGCCTCGGGACGGAGTTGTGGACGTGGAGATCGGCATCATGAACCCAGCAGACGTCCCCATGCGTGTACACTTTCGACTAAAGCATGAGGAGGTCAAAGAAGAGGAAGAAGGTGAAATTCGAAGCCCAAAAGTTGACACAGATGAGCCAGGAAAAGAACGGAGTTTGCAACATGCAGAACGAAGGGAGGAGGAGCACGAGGGGAAAGCAGATAACAAGTTGACGGGGTTAGCAAAGGACAACGTGAGGGGCCAAGGGAACCGCGCGTGCGGCGGGAGAACAGGTGGGACTTCCGAGCCTCAGTCTGCGGAGGAAGGCTGCACGAGTCCAGTCGGTGTGAATCTGGACGGCGACGTCTGCCTCGTTCGAAAGAACTGGCAAACTCTTGAACTGTTAACGCCGGATTTCGAAATCGAGTTGGATGCATACGATGAACTTTTGGAGGAATTCCGAGAGAGTGACGAACACCCAAGGCCGTCAGACAATGCAGCAATAGTGCTGGCGAGAAGAGGAAACAGTGCACTGCTCCGCCTGCGCGTCCGGGCCCAGCCGTGGGCGCTGCAGCAGGTTGCCTGCTGCTGCATGACGCTGGATGTAACTCCAGCAGATGATGACAGTACAGTACGAGCTTGTTACATACTTTGTTTGGGAAGAGTTGAAGACGCTGGCGGAGAGGATATTCGTCGGAGGGAGAGCCTATAGAAAAGCTAAACTCGCAACGGTGTCGTAACGGCGTGTCGGCCGACCATTCTGGTGTCATGTGAGTGGCGGCAATCGCGGTGTAGGGCAGGTAATTAAGGTACGTCAAGGTGGTCGAGCAAGCATTAGCCAGCACTTCCGAGCTGCTCGGAGCGCACCTCGGATCGCCAGCTGGAGGATTCAAAACGACATCTGGGGTTCAAGGACAGCCGTGGGAAGGCACGGTGGGCGAAACACAACTCCGATCTGGAAGCTTGGTTCCGGTTTGCGCCAGTACTGTTGCGTATGGTCGTCTGCGCTATCGCGCGTACGCTATTGAAGCTGTCGTTTGCGCATGTGCTATTGCAGCAATTCTGGTGCTGCGTACGGGGCTCTGCACGTGTCTCCCCGCATACTGGTGTTACCACTGCGCGGTGCACACGGAAGTTTCTCAAGTTACCCGGGGCTACGAACTCCGACCGTGTGATCGGACAACGCTCTCCGTCACCGCCTGCTCCATGCAACTGAATATTCGCGTGCAAATATGCGGCGTCGTAGGAATAGGCGGTCACAGACGCCTACCTGCAGTGACGCTCACAGTCGTTCTGCAGGCGGACCGACGCAATCGGAGTCGTCTTTACAGCAAAGCAATATGCACGAGTATCTACTTCTCATCAACAACGTCATGATGATGCGAAGCTTTCGCCCTCCATTACCGAGTACCGGCGTCCACGCGGTGACAGCCGCCCGGGAGCAGTGACAAACAAACGGAATACGGATACTATTCTTACTGTGTGAAGTGTCCTGCAGAATACGCCCAGAGTGTCTGCCTCAAGCAGGCCATGGCGACACTCAGCAGACGAACAGCGTTGTCAAAATGCTGCTACCAAATAAGACAGGCTACGGCTCATTCTCTACGTCCTCGTAAGGGGCCGCGCTGCGAATGATGAGAACAGCTCTTCGGGCTCTCTCACCTGGAGGGCTGTTCGTGTCCGCGCCCCCTGACCTACCAAATTCTGGCATTCAAAACGAACCAACATTCAAAGAAAAAAAGTCTCCGAAAAGGAAACCCCTCGGAATGTCCTGTTCTGTTCTTGAAACGGGCTGGCCACCAAAACTTCAGCGAAGCGGAAAGGCGCCAAGGGTCCCGAAAACCTACAGTCACAAGCAGCTTGCCCCAACCACAGATATCATGCTCCCTTTAGATAGACGTTTCGTCTACAATGCCTCTGCTGGGCAGCCATTGTGGGTACAGACCACTGTGACGCGAAACCGACGGTCCCAACAAACATCCCACAATCTGGGCAGTCCGATCAAGATTCGCACAGACCCCGCAGGTCTGCTACCCCAGTCAAGGCACCTCGGACACACTCCCAGACGGAACCTGACAAAAATGACACCTAAGTAGGAACAAGCCGTTCCCAGTATCGCCGAAGCAACCGCCCGCGCCCCACTGTGCAAACATGACCAAACGCCAATCCCGCGACGTTGCGTCTGCGAAGCACTTTCTTGATGCCCATGGAAAACGGTCACACGCTCGCAAGCAGACGCGCCAGCACTTTCCTACCCGATGACACATCGCGACCAACGTCCACATTCCCAACATCATGAACGTAAAGCAAACCGAACCAGCTAAACTTTTCTCTATAGCGCGGCACAAAGCACCCTACCTCTGCAGGGCTTGAACAGCGTGTACGCGCTCACGAGTCCAGTTTTGCTTCTCCATCGAAACTTCCCGGCCACTCAGAGAACACCATCGCACACGATTGCCTTCATGCAGTCGCGGTCTATGCTGTAGCTTCGGGGATGCTACCTTATCTAATCTTTCACAAGCAAGTCCAAAGAGAGTGCCTCCACATCGGGAAAGAGGTCAAGGAAGTCGAACGCTTCACTGCTTTCCGGGTTCCAGTCATGAGTCGGAACGTGGGGGGGCAGTTTCTTCAGCTCAAAGCGGTCCTTATGAGTCTCCGGCTCGGCGAGCCGTTCCGCGCGAAAAAGTACTTTTATTGTGCCATCGGTGAGCTCTTTTGATGTGACGCTGAACTGTTCAGGGCTCCTGCCGCCGCACTCGGACGTCATTGCAGACATTTTCCTGACAAACTTCCCATCTAAGTCTTTCACGTCTATCCTAAAGGCCTGACGAGTCCTCAGCCAGTACACCGCGGTCTCATTCTGGTCATTCGTCATGTAGCGGTAATGAACAATGCATTTGTCAGGATCCCACGTCAGACGGTATAAAGGGGTCTCCGCTTCAAATATGTCGTCCACGTCGTAAAAACCAATGCCGTCCTTCTCGACCATCTGTTCGGCGAATGTCTCATACGGGAGCAGTGTGAGAGGCACCGGCTTTTCGTTAACAGGGCCTCTTGACAGCTGAACGTCTATTCGGCCCGCGTAACAGGGAGGAGACTCGCGGCGACAGTAAGCTACCCAAGTTGAACTCTCATCCGCAAGACAACCTTTGGGGATGTTGAATCTCTGAATGTGCCGCTGCTTCTGTTTCAAAACTTCGATGGCCTCACGCCTACTTTCGATATAGTCTAACGTCCCCTGATGCTCAGTGTGGCTGTACGTGATCTTTATCTCATCGGCATCCATCAGGCCAAAATGCGTCCCGTCGTTCAGTGTGTCGAAAACAACAGTGCACGTCTCAGGGTCATGGTAGGATTCCAGCTGAACATCGTCGGTAGGTAAACCTCTGAGCAACTCCATGCTCTTCGACCCTAGCGTGTATAACGACTGTCGCATTTCGGGCATCATGATATATTGCGCTGCCATCACCGTCAGACTTTCCGCCACCAAACGACGAGGCAGCGCTCCCTGCTGCAGAGACTCGGCACTTTCTGTCCCATCATCCGCCCCCAAATTCTGCTGAGATACATGTCCTGCGGCACAGAGCACAACCTTCTCTCCTGAAAACCCCTTTTGAAGGAGTGCCAAGAAAACACTCACACTGAATACAGCACACAACAAAACCATTCTGGCGGCAACGCGACAAGGCGACACAAAAAAACGAGAAAGAAAAGAAACTACAGGATGGCTGCGTTGGTAATGCTTCACTCCGGTCGCGGGCCCGACAAAAGAGACGCAGCCACAAAAGATTAAGCCGCCGCCCCCTGAAGAGCGGTAAACTGGACGTCACTTGTTAAAGAGAGGTAGGGTTGAGCAGTCTTCAGGAGCTAACAAGACTACAGATACACGCAGAAAACTGAACGTGGCTCCTTCCCGCCTCTTGAGTATTGAGACGGAGACGCGACCGAGCCCCATGTCGGCGACCAAGCTGGGCGAGACGATTTTGGAGCTTGTGCCGTGCGCTGCTTGCTAACCCTACCCGAGAACTGTGTAATTGTGTGAGCTTCTTTTACGTGTAGACACTGCTAACGAGCGACCGCGAGGCTGTTCATACGTAACAGTAGCAGTGTGGCTTGCTGCAGAAAAATTTCGAGTGCATTGGCNNGCCAATGCACTCGAAATTTTTCTATACAAGCCGCATGCCGCGAGATTGCCGCGTGACTATTCACTTCCAGGCAGGAGCAAGGCTTTTTCCGGCCTTTTTCAGCTGCGGTCTTGTTTCTCACCTCGCTTCAAGGTTTTGTATGAGAAGTCCAATTTAGGGTCCGTTTCTCTGCACCCTGCTATACGGCTTTGACATCTCTGTAGGGTGGCTTTTCGTTGCTTGCCACTGGTGTAGTAGCTTTCGGTTGGGTGTACGCAGTCACCGGAAAGAATGATACCATTCTGCTCGGTTCGGTTGTGGTGGAATCTGTTTCCGCAGATGGCCCGAGACAAAGTCCAGTTTTATTTTCGGTACATAGGAGCTTCCGTGGCCTGGGGAACCGGCATGGTTGCATTCGCGGGGCGGAAGGATTTCGGGGAGCACTTCACCCAACCATCCTTTTTTTACAAAATGCACCTCAGGAAACTCCTCCGAAACGGCAACATCGACAGGGAACGGTACGATTCTCTTATGAGTGGAGCAGTCCTGTAGCATGTGTGTGTTCGTGGTGCCGAGGACATCGGCTGGTTGTCAACTGGCGCGTGGCTTGAATGTCTTACGTGTGAAGACTCCGCGGAGTTAGAAAAGGCGAGACAACAGTGTTTTTGATTGACAAACGTCCCGCCTTGTACGTGTGCAAACGCCACTACGACTTTTTCACCAGCCGGCCAGCCCTCACGTCAAACGGGCCCGGGCCCTTAACCTGACGGAACACCGTTATTCTTCAGCTTTTCTGTTTCAGTCTCGGAAACAGCTGTCCTCAGTGTGTTTGGACAGTCATTCAAAGTCTGAGGTGCGCAGCATCAGGCGGTGTTGCAGCTGGGTCTCCATGGATGTGGAGCTGAGAACCATGGCGGGCGCAGCTTCGTGAGCTGCGAAAGAGCGATCAAGTATCCGTGTTGAGCCCATGGTACGGACTGGGCGGAAAAAGACACGCAGTTGTAGCTGACAGGCCAAATGACACCTTCCTGTGCTTGCTCGTAAACAGACTCAGGAGACGAGCACTGTAGGGCTCAGCAGCATTGAATAGTTAGCAGCCGCACGATTGTATTGTGCTTTCCAGCTTGACTACAGGAACAAGTGCTTTGCTTTGAGCGGATCAACACTCGGCAGTGTGGCTGTTGATAGACCCCGGGGTTATGCTGTGGTACGACAGGTAGTATTCCTGTCGGACACAACAGTGTTGCGGGCGTGGAGGCGGCCGAAATCGGGAGTGGACGAAGATGAAAAGCAATGTAGTCAGTGGAACGCACGGTTGGTACGTGACAAGGCGCAGTCAGGCTACAGTGCACTGCTTACCGACTGTGGCAGTCAAGCAACGAAGGGTTTAGGGTGGCAGCTGGCGGTGCGGCAGCATGAACCGCGGACTCGGCAAACCTATGAAAGAAGTGCTGTTCCGTATCTTGCTTCTTATACCCGGGCGCGTCCTCGTCACGCGACGGTGCAGCAGCCACCTGGGCCACAAGAAAATGCGAGCTGATAGATTCTGTTATGTTTGGAGTATCTCGTCAAACTGGGAAAAAACACATTCTTACATGGGGACCGGACCTGGTTTAAAAAGTTTCTGGCAACGAGACGCTGGCAAGGAACGGCATTCCAGTTTCACTACTGGCAGGAAGGCTTCTGCGGCCCGGAGGACATGCAGCAAGGGTCCAGCCTCAGTTGCCTGTATTCCGGGGAAGCAAAACCTAGGTACGAGCTGTACCTCAGTCGAAATTTTTTAACCGGAATGTGTCCTGCATCGCTCGTATCGCGTCTTTGATGGAAGGACGTGTTGCGTACAAAAGCTCCCTATGCACGTGCTTGAAAAAGAAGAAGTTGCAAAGGCACTGGGCAAGCAAGAGAACATCCACCCCCGTGAACAGTAGCGGTTTCGCCGGCGATCCCTCTCGGAGGAGGGGACGGAGCACGGGAAAAGGAAAGATGTCCAGAAAGGAGAAAGCCAGGCCCGCAACCTGCAGGAAAACGCATAAGCCACGGAACACAGCCCTGTTACTATACAGTCCGGAATCCCTGCCAAGGGCGGGGCTGAAACTAGCTGCCTCATGACACCGCGGCACCCGTCAACTCAGCGCTATGACAGTGTGAAGCGAAGCTTTGATCACGCCTCTGCGTGGCATCGGGCGTTGCCTACTCCAGTGGCAACTTCTGACGCGCCCCGTGTTTTCCGTTACTCCGGTACAGTTGAATGGCTCGCAGCTAACCTCAAATCCCCTCGAGACTCACTAGCCATGAGAACGATATAGCCGCTTGGGAGTCCTTCTTCTCAATAAAGCTGTACTCGTTGGTTACGACCGAGAGAATGAGACCGACTCCAATGAGACGAATGCAAACGTAGCAAGTCACAGCAGCACCGAACCACCACGCCAACCCTCCGCAGCTGCTGCCTTTGTCCGACGACTGGTTGCCGCCCCCGAACTCCGCTACCGTGGTGAACCTTCGGGCTGCGTGAATGTAAGGGTCGAGTACCGTCTCGCCGTCCGAGAATTCTCGGTGTGCGGCCGGAGCTTGGCCAGAACGCTCATTCGGGGTTGTCTCTCCGGATGTTACCTGTAGAGGCACACTGTTGTCCGGAGAAGAGACAGATTGTGTCTCGGAGGTATGCGCAGCACGGAAACCGCGAGTTGAACATACTTCGGAAGGCCCGGTGAAGATAAGAGTGAGGAATAGGATGGAGAGTACGCCAACAGCGACGTTTAGCCGTACTCTCTGCTTGTCTTGAAAGCAACCATTTGCTGTGTGTCGATAGTCACTCACAAGCCCATACAGAAGGCACACAGAGCTGCACCACTGCACCGCTGCCACGACGCGCCAGGAGGAAGGCAGATGCAGTGTAACATCTAGGAGCGACTGCTTAGTAGGAACCAGCTTGCGGTCCGCTTGCATCAGCGTCATCAGAACAGACAGAATGAATATGCAGGAAGACGCGAAGTACGCCCCCCACCACACAAAGGTGCGATCCTGCATGTACGTCGCCGCCAGTCGGATGATCTGTTGGTCAGTTGGTTCTTGTCCTCTGTCTTCTGCCCCCCAAGGCTCGAAGCATTGGACAGGTGACCAGAAGCGCTGCTGTTCTGAGCCCGTGAAAGGAGATGATGGGGGTGCTGGCGTGGTGTCCAGAAGATCAGGGACGTTATTCCCAGTCAACACAGCTACTGTTTCCCAGCATAATGCAGCCCCACAATGACACAGAGGCAAGTGTGCCCCCTCTGCGAAAACTGTCTTCTCATACGGTGCCTTTTCATTGTCTCCGCAAGCGCTGCAACAAGCAGGGCGGCTGCATGGGTCTTCTGACTTCTGATAGGCCGGCATTGCCTTCTCCTGCCTCAACCTTGCAGCAGTCTGGAGCACGTTACCCCAAGGTTCTCCAAAGCCACTTAAAGCCGTGATGGTTGTCCCCGTCCAGCCTCGAAGGATCCATTCCGGCTCACACATTCCTGCCAGCGGGGTCTCGGTGTCTCCCCTCGCTGGTGCCACCGCAGCGCAGAAGTTGGAGGCTTGAGACCGCAGATGGGGACTGGAGCAATAACACCGACAGAGCACCATAACCCGGACGACGAAGTATAGGTAGGCAGTTAGCAACATTAGCGCCACAGCGGAAGTCGTGGAAAGCCACGAATCTGCGCTATCTTGCTTTCTTGGCGAGGCAATGGTACTCTGAAGCGTTACTTCCTCGTAACCAGTTTTGGTTCGGCCCTGGGTCGGACCCAAAGAGGAGATGCTCAAAGGTCCACTCCGCTGCAAAGAGATCCTGGAAACCCCGTCGTCTCCCTCGGTTTCGGATGACTGCGGACTGCCTCTTGCTGTCGGAAGAACCCTGGATTTCTGCGCCGGCACCTGCTCGAGAAGCGAGGCACCAGTTCCTGCCACTGAGTCTGAAAGGCCGCTCAGATCGGATTTCCCTTCCGAGCCGTTCACGCGGAAGACGGTACCATGTTCCGAATAGAAAACCGGCTCGTGATCGCGACGCAGTGCCGAAGCCGCGTTAGGGCGGTGGAAGGCGCTATTTTCTGAATTGGCGTCCGGTATGTAGTGGCGGTTGCTGCTTCGCGAAGTCACTGAAGGGTTGACCAGCTTCCAAGGCAGGATTGCGGATGATGCCGAGAGGGAGCGTTCAACGCGGGCGGAGGAGAAGATGCACTTGGTACTCCCTTGTTGCGAGCACGGGGTGAGGATAGCGCTTTTGGGGCTTGACTCCGGCCACTGTCCCGAAGAACTCGAACCAAGGGCAGCGAGCAACGGAAACGTGCAAAAAGCAAGAAAACAAACCATTCGAATACACCAGATTTGTGGGAGCGGCCTTGACGCGCTTGGTGACAGTTTTGGCGAGTCCCAGCATTGACGTGCAGAGATCGGCCACCGCCAGGCGCGAAGGCCACTGCGGTGAGCCACGTGTAACTCATTTATAACTTCTGCCATGGAAGCGAGTCATCCTGAGAGCCGCATGACGCCTTGCGAGCGGTTTGACACTCAGCTTCGAAACTGCGGCAGTCGAGCCAGGACTGCGAATCGGCAGCTGGCAGCTGGGGCACCGGTGGACTGCTACAACCTCAAGCACGTCAAAAAAGATACAGAGCCAGGAGCTCAGAAAAAAGATGTATTCACCGAAACTCAGTTCACCTGGTGAAGGCATTTCACATTCCCGTAGTCTGCGGGGCTTAGCTGGTCCACCGGTACCGGCATGTCTTCACGCCAGCCAGTCCATGGTATGTCTCGAACAGTTTGCACTCCCCGCTTGCATGCGTTATACAAAGCCACGCCAGCAAGCGGTCGCACGATTCACTGCTCCTTTCTTAGTGATACGATCACCTTCCCAACTTTTCGGAAGCCTTACATCCCGTACCGAATTTTCCTTTTTCGGGGGAGCCAGCCGCGGCTAAACCGAGAACGCGTTTCCGCCGCTGCCGACAGCGCGGCGACAGTGTATTGTTTTGTACTCGGTATCCGTCAAGTCATTCCGCTCCAAGAAGGCGCTGTACCGAGGGGTCGTCTCACGTTGGTTCCAGTGAACGGCAGAAACTTAGTGCGGCCCCAGCAGAACCAGTTATGTGTTGGCAGAAGACCCTGCCTTCAGAAGTGTCCACGGGCAATGGATGTAACAGAAGATTCTGCGATGCGCATGCCGATTTCTAAGGGGGCCATGCCGCCCCCGAGCAGCCGCGACACTGACGCGTGCCATCGGGACGCCAGAGAACCCAACTTCCGGAGCAAGTACGTGTTTTACTGCTCTCTTCACAAGGACTACCTTTTGCATCTCGACGATGACCCGTATTCTCTGGAGGCCTTCCTGACCAATCACCTGAAGATGGGTGGGGCATACTGGGGCTTGACGGCGATGTGGCTGTTGGGCTGCGGGAGTGGCGCTGCCGGAGAGGATTGTTGCCGAATTCGCGAGGGGAGAAACTACCAAGCAGCTGTCCTATCTCGGGAGCAAGAACTGTGTGAGTGGGTACTGTCCAGTCAACACACTGGCGGTGGTTTTGCCCAGGGACCGGGCCAGGAACCTCATATCACAAGTACGCATTATGCATTACTTCTGCTCGCGGGTCTTAACAAACTCAGTATGGTCGAGAGGGACAAGACAGCGAACTGGGTTAAAAGCCTCATGACGAGTGCGGGGGCATTCAGAGGGGATGAGTGGGGGGAGTGCGATAGCCGCTTTGCGTACTGTGCTGTGGCGTCTTTGACACTTCTAGACAGGCTAGATCGGCGCACCGCGCGGGCGACTGCGCTATACATACAGAAGTGCAAAAATGCGGATGGCGGCTTCGCTTGGGTTCCGGGGGGCGAGTCGCACGCAGCGTCTGCTTTTTGCTGTCTGGCTGCCTTAGCGCTTTGTGAAGGCTTAGGCTGCGTGAACAAAGAGAAGCTAGCGACCTGGCTCATCGAGAGACAAACTGAAGCAGGAGGGTTCAACGGGAGACCTGAAAAAGCTCCTGACGTCTGCTACTCATTCTGGATCCTTGCGTCTCTCTGTATTATCGGTTATGCTGACTGGGTAGATACGCGAAGTCTAACGGAGTTTATCCTGCAGGCTCAGGACGCGGATACAGGTGGCATTGCAGACAGGCCCGGGGATGTCAGTGACGTGTTCCACACGTACTTTGGCATTGCGGCGCTGAGCTTAATGCAGACAGTTCAAGGCATACAAGAAATCCATCCGGTGCTATCCCTACCCCAGTCCGTTGTCAGGCGTGCCCACCTACCCCAATGCATACTCTGGAGGTGAGAAAGTAAAGCATTTCAAGCCAGAAGCACGTGCACATGTGCTTCATGTCGATGCGCCTTTTCGCTGTGCATCGCTTCCGAAGACAGGCGGAACTAAGAACCATAGCATCTACATTCGGACTGTCGAATCGATACGCGTCCTGGGTCTCTCTTGATCACTGACACGCAGAGTCTGTGTCGCCGTGCATACTTGCAACACGCACTCATGCCTGACTGCATGAGTTTGTCACGAACGTAGGACGAAAAGAAGTCGCAATCTGGCTCATTGAAAATGCGAACGGCAATCTCAGCGGCATGCCGGAGGACGCCTGTAGTAGCTCTGCGTCATCGACTCTCTTCTTATTATGGGTTAAACTCGCTTCGCAGGACCTGGGAGGAGTGAGTGGCTTTGCTGGTCGCCCTCCGGATCGGGAAGACTAACGTTGTCGAGCCCAGGGGGATTGCCTGCTCGACACACAAGTAATGACTAGACTTCGGAAATGCAGGGAAGGACGTGAATTTCTGCGGGGATGCGAGCGTGGCACGCCTCTACAACTGATGTTTTGAACCCAGGGAACGCGAGAGGAGTGGCTTCCCGACGGGGCCAAATCAAACCAGACCCCGCAGACCAAAGAGCCACAGGCCCCCCCGCCACCTCGACACAGCATAGCTGTGTGAACAGATTGCTACCAGCACTGCAGTTACGCCCCTCCTACAGATTAGCAGTTTTGCCAGGCAGCGTCGGGAGGCGGCTACTGAAGAAGTCACTTTATGACAACGCTGGAAGAAAGAAACCACACGGTCGATCATATCTCTGGCAACAGCTGTTGGATGCCAGCCCGGAGGTGGTGCCGACACCTAGTCCGAGACCCCTGCTATACCAGGACAGAGCTAGCGGTACTCGAGATTGCGAAACTGAAACAGTGACCTAAAAATAAAATCCTGAAAGCAAAGGCTCTGTGCAGAAGCGACAGCTCACCTGCTGTGCCGTTGCGTTTATCTTTCTTATATGTTTTGTGAAGAATGCAGTAGACAACAAAATTTGCCATCCAAGGCCCGACCGTCATGCAGAGCATGGAAAGAGACAACGCTCTTGCGTTAGGAAGCTTTTCAGCCGCGGAGAGGCCGCTCACGTGCACACCGTGCGATAATTTGACGTAGCCGAACACATGTTCACTCAGGAAGCCGACAAGTGGAGCTCCTAAAACCGCAGCACCAACGCCTTCGCAAGTTGAAACCTGTACACCAGTACATCATGGGGGAACGAAGAAGCTGGCTGGAGTAGAGAAGGGCGTTGGTAGTGTGCCGCGGCCGACGACTGCGGCACTGCGGTGGAAGCGGCCGCTGTACAGCCCGCTTGTGACCTACCAAAGCGAATACGGTGGCGCGGTGTTGAGGCTTGACTACCTCCGATAGAATAGGCCTGTTGACGCCGACGCCGGGCCATCCGGCAAGAAAACCAATGAGAATTGCCAAAGTGAGGAAGGCCCAGAATGAAGATGCCTTAAGCGGAATGCAAACCAGCATTACAGCCATCAGCGCAGACCTCAAAAGTAGAGAAGCCTGAGCTAGAAAGGGACGACCGTGGTCTGGCGACAGCCGTGACACGTAGTCTCCCAGGCATCCGACAAATGGCGCAACAAACATGGCCGATACCCAGCTGGCTGAGACAATGAACGATGACCACCAGTCGCTGATGCCGCAGTACTGAAACCACATCGTGCTGAAATTGAGTGCAGATCGAGGCACTCCGTTGAGGATGCCCTGCAAAAAACAGCACACGAACCTTTTCAAGTGTATAGATATATCAAGGAGCCGTCGTAACGAGCGAATGGAGTTGCCGGGTGCCTGAAGAAGGCTAAACCTGTTACGTTTCCTCCTATGCGTGATGGGTTTGGTGCGCGTGACGCGCTGTAAGACGTACCACGAGCAACATTACCCAGAAGCTTCCATTCCAGCAAACGTACACGAGTTCCCTAGGCGAAAACCACCTAACTCCCGATACCTGCCTCTCCTTCATCTGGGATGCAGAGTCGCGAACCCGTATACCCAGTACGATGGCCATCACAATGGACGCCAGGCCACAGGTCGCGAATGCATACCTCCACCCTTCTGCGCCTAAGATCTTAAGACCGGAGACTGATGTGGTGGCTTGTAGGGAGACGATCCTCCCCAGTGACTGGAAAAAATGCATGGTTCCAAAACTTGTGCCCCTTTTGTCAGGTTGGACTTCTTCCGAGAGCACCTTTTGAGAGAGGGGTCCCATTGCGGCCATGAAGAGGCCCGCCACAGACAAGAGGGGCATGACGTGCCATGGCTGGAAAACGAAGAAGAAGAGACAACTGGCTACACCCCATCCCAGAGCTGTGGAAGCAAACATACGACGGCGGCCGCAGCAGTCAACGGCAAGCCCCCAAAGAGGGCACGCTACTGCGTGAGCAATCCGGGAGCAAGACAGTGCACTTCCCAGCTCCAGTGGAGAGAGCCCCAGGTCAGCCTCCAGAGATTTAAAGCTCGCAGGGAGCTGCTGATCCGTGGCTCCATGAACAGCTGCGTACAAGTAGGTGGATAAGATTGCTCGCCGTCCACCAGCCTGATGACCTGTCTTCGGACACCAAAACAGTTCGTCGCACGCAAAGCGTCGGCGCTGCGGCTGAGGCGCCGCAAGGGGGTCTTCAGCAGTGCCAGAGACATCTGCCGCGTCCTTCCGTGGTAACATAGAAAGCGACGAATCTCCGTCTGAAGGGAAAGAATTCATTGCTAAAAACTATGTGGGCGGAAATTACTAGCCCACCACCCCCCCGTCACCGGCTAGCTTTGCGGCACTGTCATGCGGGAAGACCAGTCATCAAAAAGCCATGTCTTGGTAGGAGTTTCGTGAGCCGTAGAAAAGGAGACTGAGAAGACGGGTCGTACCGAGGGAGCAGAAGAAAAAACACAAACAACCAGGAAGAATGAGGTCAACTTGAGTTGGAGTGTCCCTACACTCTCTAGTTGAAGTCCACCTAGGGAGCTGCAGGCTACAGGCTGTTTCATTCAGACCGTAAGTCTGGCTGGCTGTAGCGGACTAGACTTTTGCTGTCACAATGAAGGGAATTAGTGCGGCTTTTATTGCCGGAGTGGCCTTGAAGATTTGCTTGGTAGTCGCTGTTGCGGTAGACGATCATGTTGCGCCAGAAGAGGTTTATAAGCCACCCGTGCCACTTCAAGAGGCGCGCCCCGTTATCCCGGGGCCGGGTGGGTCAGAATGCTGCGCAGTAACAGAGGAGGCCGCGAAGACACAGGTATCTGAATTCATCCTGCAAAGCAACACGCGCTACAGTTCTCACTTGAACTGAGGCAGGGAGAAGCAGAGAAAGAACTAGGTATGCTGCGGCACTTCTCGTGTTGGAACCGGCTGTCCCGGCAGCATGCTGGCATGGTGTACAGCGAGGACACTCAAGTCGCTCGTTCAGTCCAGGAGCAGAGCGGACGCCGCTCGTACGAAGAAGTCAATCGCCAAGCTGTTGACCGAAAACCTCTCTGAGCAAGCTGCTGCAAGAGCCGTGGAGGCCAAAGCGAAAAAAGATGCGGCTGTCGCGGAGGCGGTGAGCGTTCCGCCCGTGCTGTCTCCGCACACGCACCAGCTAAGTAGTTGACATCAGGAAGCGGAAGCGCTCGAGAGGGAGCTTGCCGCAGTCTCGGGAGCGAACAGGCAGGCGGAAGACGAAGCCCAAGCACTAGACGAGGAACTACTGAACAGAGAACGAGAAGATCTGCGCCGGCATCAGCAACTGAGAGAAAGCGTCGCCAAAGAAATCGTAGGTAACGACTCCCCCCTTTCAAGCCGCTGTCAGTTATCAACTGCCACTCAGCAACTCGTCGAGAATGACGTCGACAAAATCAAGGTAAACAGGACAGGCGACATTCTCATAGCTACAGTCAGCGCGGGCCGTCGCAGTCTGGTGTGCCAGAGGCACTCTCTCTACTGGCTCAAACAGAGGTACCGAGATTCTTTATGCAATCGCTCCTCGAGTTGTCAGGCGCGCCTTCTATTAGAGACGGGGGGACGCCCTCCAGGGACACACCGAAGACGGTAGTGTGGCCATGGATATCGGACAAGCAGGCCCGCAAACTTTGGAGGAAACTGGAGATGTGGAAGAGCTGCTGACGAAAGCAGCGGAGGTAAATCATCTGCTCCCTGCCGTGGGTCGGTCTGGGCTTAGCGTTAACCCACATTCTCAATCAGGGCCGAGGTGACTTGCCCAACCAAAAGCGAAAATCCGGCCACGTGCGCCATGTCGGCACATTGGCTCCGTAACCGCATCTCCATGTTGCCTAAAGCGTGGAGACAGGCCTGAGCAGTCCAATATGGACATGCGAGGCGCTCCGCCTGCCCCGTTGCGCACCGTGTCGGGGATTATTGCACGTCCGTGCGCAGCAACGGTTTCGCACATGTATTCTCCACTATCCGTCAGTGTAGGTCAAAACGGCTTGGCCCGTCCGAACTGCTGCCTCCGTTTTGTCTCGCCGCACGAACGTTGTGGGACATGACGTCTTTCAATGTACTGCACTCGCTCGCTGTCCCCGTAGTAGCGAGGCACATTCCGTTGGAGGCCCAGCTAGTAACGCTGGGCTTCCAACGGAATGTGCCTCGGACAAGGCGGCTCTGCCGGTGACGAGCGGGGTCCCCAAGTTCGAGGAAATACAGCCTCTTTCTCCACGACTAATGCGGCGTTAGGATCCAATGTGGAATGATTGTGCCAGCTACCTCGCCGAGAAAGAAAAGAAACTTCCTTCTGACTCCTGGGTCGGGACGGTGATCAGGCGTCCTGGGGTAACTGGTCCGGCACCCCTGACCCACGTTCCGTGTCGCTACTGTGACCCCCAGGAGATAAAAACGGCGCACTTCTGGCTACTGACTGCCAGACAGGATCCGAGACAGGCCCAGAAAAGAGGCGTGCCGCCGACGGGTAGTAGTCAGCACCCTGTCGACCATGCGGTGATCTGGGTAGACACTCAGAGGCTGCGCAAGCGCGAGGCCAACACAGAAACAGGACAGCCACTACAGTCAGGCGGAGGCCCAAGAAAAGCCTCTCAATTTTTCATTTTTGACGGTGAGCTTTGACACGTTACGGTGGCTTGTACGCGTCTACTGATCAGGACACGGCGCACTCCCTAAGGGAAACAGGACGAGTTCCATGTGCGAAGGAAAGGGCAGATCAAAGCAAGTGAAATGATTTGCATGTAGAGCCTTACCACCACCTTCAGGTCGACTGCCGGACTCAGAAGCTCGACAGAGAAGAGGGTGACATAGGAGACAAGAGGACGACAACAGCAACGCGGTTGCTCGCCGGAGGACGGTGGCCAGGCGGCGCTCTGCGACGGTACAAGAAGCCGGAGCAAAAAGCAGTGGGCCGAGGCCTGAAGAGGATGCTGTCCTTTGGTGTACAGGAAGTAACATGTTCAATGCTAGTCATTACAAGAAACTCGTTGTGCTGCTTCGAACTTACAGTGCGGAGGAAATTGGAACTCTGCGAGAAAGGCTACACGCAGCACTCGTGTGGTGACCGGCGATTGTCGGGAGCGAGAGTGGGGCTGCAACCGTGACAACTCTGGGCGGCTGTGTGAATAGTCGTTTTCTCCTGAAGTGCGGTTGCACTGTTAGCTCCTGGGAATGTCGGACCCTGTCGTCGTTCACAGCCTTAGCCGATTGTAGAAAGGTGAAGGGCCCGTGCGGAGTCAAGGTCCGGACCACCAGCCCAGATACTGGAGAAAGGAATGGGTATACATGAAGAGAGCTAGAGAGCAGTAACTGTCATTGCTTGGCAATGCATTCGTAGCCAGAGAAAGGCGGTGCAAGTGGAAGGGAGGAGCTAAAACACAGCGGCGATGGAGTAACAACGAGCAACTACCGGGTAACACCGACAGAGAGAGGCGTACATTCAAAGGTTACGTGTCGGGGAAAGTCAATAGAGACGTTTTACGGCGAGAAAGAACTTATTCAGAGAAAGAAAATCGTCCACTCTGAACTATGCCAGAGGAAGACTTCCCGAGTCCGCCGCCAGGAAGGTTGACCAGCAATCGGCAATAAGTAGAATGGCGACGCCATCGACACCGTCTGCTCTCGGAACTCACTGGAAAGGAAGCGAAGGACAAAGACCCGTCGCAACACCGAGAAGCAACCGATAAGGATAAGGACGGTTATGCCTAGAACCACACACAGCCAAAACTCCGTCCAACATTGGAGCCGGAGAAGCTACAGGTACAAAACGAGGTAAGGAGGCGCCTGCTTGTTGTTTGTGACCCAGATATCCCAAAGTTCGGCTTACTTCCTGGTTTTCCTTTATGAAGGAGGACAACCAGCATCCCACGGGACGTCAGAGGAACACAGAGGCGGCGACGACCATGCGGGTCGTCATGGTTCTCAATCAGTTTGATTCCAGGCTCACAGTAAGCGTCTTCCCTGAAGTATATCGATCACTTCGGTACGGTTGACCGGAACAGGTCAGATTACTGTTCAGCTAGCACTCGTGTCCCCGAAAGGGAGTGGTTCGTGATATGCCCGCCAAAGCCTG